>NW_025851765.1:78054-86635 GCF_002878395.1 Capsicum annuum | reverse complement strand
CATAAATCAGTTACACATGCATCAAATATGTATGTTATGTATGTTATGTTCAACTTATCAGTCATGAGATCATGTTCCCGTTATCCATTTTTAGTTCATGTTTAGCTTATTGTTCCCCCTTTCAGTTAGTCTCATTTGAGGACGAATGTTTCCAAGGGGGGGATATTGTAATACCCCAAATATTCTTCGTAGCTAATTTTATCCCAAGAATGCCTAATATTACCTTCTAAAGTGAATGATGATTATTCCATGAGGAATTTTCAAGATTTTCATCGATATAAAATTCACCCAAGTCCGACACCCGGGCGAAGAGTTAGAGCCTTTTTAGTGAGACAGTATATCACCAAAGCCTCCAGCGCATCGTGGAGATAGCTCAAATGGGAATTGTCAATTTTCAGTGTTGCTTTGCAATAGTGGCCGGTCGTGCCAAACGTTCAGGTCGCAAACAAGGTGGCAACGCAATAGCTCCGTATTGTGTCACCGTGAAAATTCCTATTTGTCACTTTCCAGTGACTTGGCGCGATAGCAGCGCGTCGCGCCATGGATGAAAATCGGGAAATTTCTCTCAAAAATTAAATACGTGTCCTAGGATTAAAAGGGTCAATTTACCCACCCTATATAAGCCTTATAACACGAGATTTGGTCATAATTTAGCAACTTATACTCAATTACTTAAAAAAAAACTCTCAAAAACAAGAGCTAGGGTTTTCATAGAAGGTTCAATTCCAAGGGAATTCATCATCAAATTTCAAGAATCTCTCTGTCAATCTTCACAAAATCATGAATTAAGGTATGCGTAGTGTTCATTCATGGATCCCTTTCATTCGTGGAGTTCAAGAATCATGTTTTAAATAACCTATTGTGATTTTCTTGTTGTGATTTGATCATGTTCATGTTGATCGTTGTTATTTATGTTTCAAGATGGTGTGTTGATGACTTTCCATGAAGTATGTGAGTTTGTTGATTGAAAACCTATGAGTTTGGGTAGTTTTAGATTCTTAAATTGATGATTTCACCTATGCTATAAAGTGTGAATGTAAGGTGTTTGATAAAATGCCTAGAATAAATGACAAGTCCATGCTAACCCTTATGATGCAACACAATTTTCATGCTCTTGTTGTGTATTGACTGTTGTGTTATGCCACGTTCATGATATTGAAATCATGCAAGTATGTACATGTTATATTCATTCCCTTCTATGATCAAGACAATGATAACCATGTGAAGCATGAAATCCCTTATTTATGGCATTACGAATTATGAACTCTATTCCTATAATTAAGGAGTATTATGGATTGTTGGTGTTGGTCATGTATTCAAGAATGTCATGCCTTGTCAGTTTTCTTCTAGCGAGTCCTGAGGGTACCTGTACCTAAAAAATATAGCTGTGTGCCTAGAGCCATGCCATGTTTTCATGATACTCTCAGTCAAGCCATGTTCTATAGAAGTCAGTCAGTTATGTGATTCAGGAAATCTTAGAAATCTCATGAACTTAGTACTCAGTAAGATCAGTAATCTCATAAACTCAGTCAGTTATCAGATATCAATAGTATTCCATCAGTCGATGGAATTTAGTAAACTCAATCCATGTACAGTCAGTCAATAATGTTCAGTCTATTTAGATTGTCGTAGAAATTAGCACCGAGTAAACCCAAGGGTGGGAACGCATACTGTTAGATGAGGATGTGATTCCTAGTAGTCATCCTTGTGTTCCATAACTATGTAGCCAACATAGGTTGAGTCATCAATACTATTATATGAGGGTTGATGAGGTGGATAAGTACTGTCAGATGAGGGCCCTACCATTCTCTTTTGGGGACACTATCAGTTGAGGGTACCCACAGTTGTCCTTATTAGTGGTGAGGTATTGATACCCTTCCAATCAGGGAACAGATTTGACCCCATCTTAGCTATTCTAGCATATTTGGGGCATGTCAGTTAAATAACTATTCCCACAATTTTAAGTAAAAGAACTCAGATATTTCTTCAGATTTTTGGACTGTCAGATACAGTCAACTCAGTCACAATACGAAACTCAGATAGTTCCATCTGATTTAGGACTGTCAGACACAGCCACTCATGTTATCAGTTATTTTAGTTATCGAAACTCTAGTATCTATCATGCTAGATATCAGTAAATTTATGATATCAGTAAATATATTCAGTTATCATGTTCTCATGATCTTAGTTACTATGTATTTATGTGTGCACTCTCACTTTTATATTAGTTAGTCAGTTATTATCATTCATGCATGTAATCCCTATGTATTCATCCTACCTCACACGTATACTCAGTATATTATTTTGTACTGACACATTTGCAATATGGTGTTTTCTCTTTATGTTACACCATAGGTTCAGAGACACGACTCCCAGATCAGCAACAGCAGTAGCATTCCAGGGTTTAGAGTTTTAGCAGTGAGTCCTCATTCTCCGAGGATGTGATCTTATTTTATCATATCAGTTTAGTTTTTAGTTGACGGAGTTAGTTAGGGATATGTCCCATAAACTCCTTAGTTAGACAGTTAAAGGCTTTCAGACGACTACAATATTTCTCATGTTTTTCAGACTTCAGTATTTCAATTTTGTTTTGGTATTGAGATATCACTCTATGTCAGACATTATTGTTATTATTTAGTTATGTTTAGTATTGAACCTTACGACCTCTCAGTGCATATTTCCATATTTTTATATCATATTATGCAGTGTACATGTACAAATATTAGTCATGGGTTAGCTTGTGGTCCTTCGGGGTCATGAGCAAAGTGTAGCATTCCAGTTCAGATAATTGGGGCGTTACAGAGAGTCTTTCAGGTCTATCTTTGGAATGATTTGTTGACCAAGACATCGACAAGTGGAATAGTTGGAATGACCTAGCTAATGAATTTGTACAATAATTTCAATACAATGTGGAGTTGATTCCTAACGAGAAATCCCAAACTAATATGAAGAAGAAGAGTACAGAAAGTTTCAGGGAGTATGCGATTAGAAGTCGTGAGCAAGCTGCTAGGGTGAAACCACCAATAAAAGAAAGTAAGATAGTGGAGGTGTTTATTTAAACACTTGACAAAACATATTATCAACACTTGTTACTTCCATTAGACAAGTAATTTATCGAGGCCCTGGCCCTTAAAATGGGAGAGATGATAGAGAATGGTATTAAGATTGGTCGTAATATGAGTTTCGCAACATTGAAAGCAACTACTCAAATAATTCAAAAAGGTTCAGGAAATGCTGGAGGAAAAAAGAATGAGGAATATGTAGTTGCTATTGTAGCTAGGAAACAAACACGTCCTAGAAGACCACGAAGTCGTTACCCTCAGGCTCAAACCTAAGTTCATACCCAAGCTCCTCATAATCACTCCCAAAATACATTATACTCTATTTCCCTACCTCCATATCCAGTATATAATACACAACCACATGTTCAACCCTTATCTTAACCACAATGGCATGCATCAACTCCTTAGAGTCATCCTTCTACTCCGCAAAGATACCAAAGTTCTTCTAGGCCCGATTTTTGATCTAAGCCAAACAATGAAATGAGGCAGAAGCGTAGGGATAACTTTAATAGATTTACACCAATTGGAGAGTCATATGCCAATTTATTCCAGAGATTGGTACAGTGAGGCATGATCACTCCTCTACTTGGGTATATTCCTTACCCGCATTTAAGAAATTTTGATCCTCATGTGAGATGTGCATATCATTATGATGTTCAAGGTCACAGTATTGAATATTGTCATGCTTTTAAAAGAAAAATAAAAAATATGATTCAAGATAAATTGATTATGGTGCAAAACATTGACAGTGCTGAAAGCACCAGTCATGCTAATGTGCAAACCAGTGGCTAAGATATTAGGCTCAATAATTGATAAGTTACTCCTCTCCTTACTAGGAAGGGGTGTGGTAGCTTATTTTATGTTTTTGGTTATCCAAATTATTTTAGGGTTGTAGTTCGGGTTCTATCTTATTTTATTCCTTTGTCATTTATGTTCAAACCCTTCTATGTTTTATTTTAACTAAATGGAGTGTCCCCTTTCCGTTTATGTTTTAAATATGTGTTGCTTTTTTGTTTTCTTTACACAATACATTTTATATTGGTACTAGTGATATGAAATATTGGCAGAATTTTTAGCTAGATCTTAAAATCCAGTTTAAGCATGAACTTTGAATCAAAATGTTTCATTTATAAAAGAGCATCAGATAAAATAGATAGAGTGTGTGATATTTGGTGACCAAGTTGAAGCCTACTTTAAAAATTAAGGCAAGAATTACAAGAAAAACTTGGTCATCAATTGAAAGACATATCTCAGTTAGGTCAAACAGTGGATACAAGATCTCCTATGAAGAGAAACAAAAAGAAAATTAGCTTCACAAAAGAATGAGTCATTCGATGTGAGATATATACAACAAAGGTGGAGTTTGCAAAAGAAGTAGCGACATACATGCTCAGTTAAAGTTGGTGTTGTTAAACTGTCACAAATGATCTTCATCTCCCACTTTTATATTGCATTATTGCGTACTTGCATTTTGAAGGATTGATATGATGAAGGCATTTCATTCTGCTATCCAAACATTATGTCATCCTTTGTTTACTCATTTGACCCTTAGTTCTATTTTCTTTCATTCCCCTCTTTTGGAATCAAGATAGAGTTAGCAAAGCTCAAAAGAAAATTGTCAAAAATATTTCAAAAAAAGAAGAGAGAAAAAATGTGTCCAAAAAGAAAGGAAAAAGAATAGTGTCAAGAAAAATAGAGTCAGAAAAATCCCAAAGAGAAAAAAATTTAATAATAAAAAAAGGAAATCAGAATCAAGCAAAAGAACAAGTTGTTGAAACTACGTGTGACCTGATTCTCCTCTCTCAGGAGTGAGATACGTAGGCTGCCTTACTCAGGGCTCGGTCCAACCAAATAAATAAGTTAGAGTCACCCAGCGAAAAGAAACTGTGGCATGAGTTAATCCTCATTGTTTGAGTCAATTCCAAAAGTTGTAAGTCTTACCTCACTTCAAGTGTCGTTTGGATCTCATTCCATCCTTTCTTTCTAACCCATCCAAAAGCCAAGTTACAACCAAAGTAATACCTTTAGTTTAATCTTTGAGAATGTTAAGTCTAAGCATGAAGTGGATATGATGATGCATTTGTGAACTACTTGTCTTTCTCATCATAAGAAATTAGGAGAGAAATTAAAATGAGAGAGTCTTATTAGTGAAAACCCTCACAGGCACCGTAGGGCGATGGTAAGTTGGGAAAAATAAAACTGACAGAGTATTATAGGTGAAAACCCTCACAGGCACCGTAAGACGACTGTGAGTTGGGAGAAATAAAAATAAGAGAGTCTCATTAGTGAAAAACCCTCACGGACACCATAAGACAATGGTGAGCTGAGAGAAAAAAAGGCTTATTGGCGAAAACCCTTCAAGGAGCCACTAGCCAAATGAGGTCTCCCAATGAATTTGACCCAAGGAAGTAACTCAGTTTCAGGGTCACTAACTCAATAATAAATGGTGGAAAATTTGGATGGAAAGATCAGACAACTTAATAAAAAATTCATGTCATAATCATTAGAGTTGACTATTGCTTTCAGATAAATTTTTCTTTTATCTTTTTCAATGAGGATATTCATTGTATTTTATTTCTTCTCAATAGTTTTATTTTTATTTTCTTGAGTCAGTTATCCAAATAAAAAAATAAAATAAAAATTATCTTTTTTTTTGTGTCTTTGAGTCAAGTCCATGTCAAAACCAGCGAGAAAAGATTCCAAAATTGTCTACCAATGTCTTCAATTGCATAAAGTAAGACAGAAAGGCAAGCAAATGAAAGAGACATAATTATTAGCCAAAATAAGGTATGCAAAAAGTTTCATCAACAGACAAATCTGGGAACTCATAGAAATACCAAGGTTCAAAGAGTAAAAGTTTATCTGAGGAGCATGACGAAGTGGGGATGCTTTATTTTGTTTCAGAGTCACTCTTAATAATCTGAGTTTGGGTCAATGATGCAGTAGGTCAATGACATATGTTAATGGTTGTAAGCAAGATTGAATGTGACCTGCGCAAGAGCAATTTCCTCGAAACCCAAAGACACAAACCAACCGCTATGTTTTAAACTCACAAATTTTCTTTGATGAAATAAGAAACATGTTACCTACAAATCAAGGACTCCAAAACCTAAATATCAAAGGCCATAATTTCTCACATCTACAATGCAAGGGCGCAATGTTGCTGCACAAGTTTGGTAATCAAAACCATGGTAAAACTTATAAGTCAATATTTCTAGGAGACGTACTTCCTTGTTTGGGTAATTCAAGCGACATTTGTAAGGAGACACACTTCCTTGTTTAGATAATTTGAGCGACATTTATAAGGAGACGCACTTCCTTGTTTGGGTAATTCAAGTGGCATTTGTAAAGAGACGCACTTCCTTGTCTGGGTAATTCAAGTGATATTTGTCAGGAGACACATTTCCTTGTCTGGATAATTTAAGCAGAATTTATAAGGAGATGCATTTTCTTGTTTGGGTAATTCAAGCAGCATTTATAAGGAGACACATTTCCTTATTTGGATAATTTAAGCAATAATTGTAAGGAGAAAAATTTCCTTGTTTGGATAATTCAAGTGACATTTGTAAGGAGTCGCACTTCCTTGATTGGGTAATTTGAATTTTACTTGTTAGGTGATGCACTTCCTAACTTTATTCTTGATTCCTAGAAGATGTACCTCTAAGTCGAGTCAGTCACCTTGATTCCTAGAAGATGTACTTCTTAGTTGGGCCATTCTTCTTGATTCCTAGAAGATGTACTTCCTGGTTGAGTCATTCCCCTTGATTCCTAGATGATGTACTTCCTGATCGAGCCATTTCCCTTGATTCCTAGAAGATGTACTTCCTGGTCGAGCCATTTCCCTTGATTCCTAGAAGATGTACTTCCTAGTTGAGTTAGTCCCTTTGATTCCTAGAAGATGTACTTTCTGGTTGAGTCAGTCCCCTTGATTCCTAGAAGATGTATTTTCTGGTCGAGTTAGTCACTTTGATTCCAAGAAGATGTATTTCCTAGTCGAGTCAGCCCCCTTGATTCCTAGAAGATGTTTTTCCTGGTTGAGTCATCCCTCTTTATTCCTAGAAGATGTACTTCCTGGTTGAGTCATTCCCCTTGATTCCTAGAAGATGTACTTCCTAACTGAGTCATCCCCATTGGTTCCTAGAAGATGTACTTTCTAGTTAAGTCATTTCCCTTGATTCCTAAAAGATGTACTTCCTAGACGAGTCATTCCCCTTGATTCATAAAAAAAGTATTTCCTGGTCGAGTCATTCCTCTTAATTCCTACAAGATGTACTTCATAGTCGAGTCATTCCCCTTGATTCCTAGAAGATATACTTCCTGGTCGAGTAATTCCCCTTGATTCCTAGAAGATGTACTTCCTAGTCGAGTTAGTCCTCTTGATTCCTAGAAGATGTTCTTCCTGGTCGAGTCATTCCCCTTGATTCCTAGAAGATGTACTTCCTAGTCGAGCCAGTCCCCTTGATTCCTAGAAGATGTACCTTCTAGTTGAGTCATTTCCTTTGAATCCTAGAAGATGTACTTCCTAGTCGAATCATTCCCCTTGATTCATAGAAAATATACTTTCTAGTCGAGTCATTCCCTTTGACTCCTAGAAAATGCACTTTGTTGTCGAATCATTCCAATTAACCCATAGAAGATGTATTTCTTTGTTCAGGTTTTTCAAGTAGTTATGATGTGACTTTCACAAAAGTCCTCTGATGATAAATTGGGGCAAAAATTTAATTCCTATTTTTGGAACTTTACTTTTCTAACAAACGGAATTTCTCTTTATTATAATCTTGGTTTGGAATATTTTTCTTTTGAAATTTGATTTGATTTCAGGAACCTGCCTGAAGAACAGGGGGAATAAATGAAAAGTCAAGCAATAAGGTGAAGAAGTTGAAAATCAAACAGCAAGATGAAGAAGTTGAAAGTCATGCAACATAGGAGAAGAAATTGAAAGTCAACAGATTGAAAAATAGCAAGTCAGGAGCCCTCCTGGATAACAGAGTGAAGAAATTGATAGTCAAAGCAACAAGTTGAAGAAATTTCAAGTCAGGAGCCCCCTTGAAGAACAGGGTGAAGAAATTGCAAGTCAGGAGCCCGCCTTAATAATAGGGTGATGAAACTCAAGTCAAGTATCCAAAAGAAGCTGCATAGATTGGATTTTGTAATTTCATTGGAAATGGAATAGTCACTGGATTTACTGGCTCGGTCCATTCGTGGGTGCTACAATTGTTACTTTGGTCTATGAATCCATCTTCATTAGCTCTCGAAACACTTACGAGCAACTCCCTACGAAGGTAGTTGATAAAGAGTATTTGAAAGAATATTTGATACAAGTTGTATAAGGCACGAACATAGCGCTATAGCTCTTTTATACTCTTAACATTATAGCTCTCTGGCCATTAGGTGTCAGAAGAAATTCATGACCTGATTACATTTATTATTTTATACTCTTGTAACATTATAGCTCTATAGCGATTAGGTGACAGAAAAAATTCATGACCTGATTACATTTATTATTTTATACTCTTGTA
>NW_025851765.1:74905-75054 GCF_002878395.1 Capsicum annuum | reverse complement strand
TTCAAGCAAAATTTGTTAGGAGACGCACTTCCTTATTTTGGTAATTCGAACGGTGTTGGTAAGGAGATGCACTTCCTTGTTCAGTTAATTCAAGCAATATTAGTAAGGAGATGCACTTCCTTGTTTAGGCAATTCGAGCAACATTTGTA
>NW_025851765.1:66045-74805 GCF_002878395.1 Capsicum annuum | reverse complement strand
TCAAGAGACATTTGTTAGGAGACGCACTTCCTTATTTGGTAATTCGACCGACATTTGTAAAGAGACGCACTTCATTGATTGGTTAATTCAAGCAAAATTTGTTAGGAGACGCACTTCCTTATTTTGGTAATTCAAACGGTGTTGGTAAGGAGATGCACTTCCTTGTTCGGTTAATTTAAGCAACATTTGTAAGGAGATGCACTTCCTTGTTCGGTTAATTTAAGCAACATTTGTAAGGAGAAACACTTTCTTGTTTGGTTAATTCATGAAAACATTTCTAAGGAGATGCACTTCCTTGTTTGGTTAATTCAAGAGGCATTTGTGAGGAGACGCACTTCCTTGTTTGAGTAATTCAAGCGGCATTGGTAAGGAGATGCACTTTCTTGTTTTGATAATTCAAGCAACATTGGTAAGGAGATGCACTTCCTTGATTGGGTATTTCGAATTTTGATTTTTAGGTGATGCATTTCCTTGTTTTGATAATTTAAGCAACATTGGTAAGGAGATGCACTTCCTTGATTGGGTATTTCAAATTTTGATTTTTAGGTGATGCACTTCCTAACTTGAGTCTTGATTTCTAGAAAGGGCACTTTCTAGTCGAGTTATTGCACTTAATCCTTAGGAGACGCACTTCCTTGCTAGTTTTGATTTGTCAGGTGACACACTTTTAACTTAAACTTGTATCTCTAGAAGACACACTTTCTAGTTTGAATCCCTCACTTTAATTCTTAGGAGACGCACTTCCTAGTATTGCTTATTCAATTGTACTCTCAAGAGATTCATTTCTTGGTCAGAGTCTTGATTCATTATTACAACATGTAGTAGGTATGATGTGACTTTTCTAAAAGTCTTCTAATGATAAACTGGGGCAAAAATTCAATTTCTATTTTTGAAACTTTGCTTTTCTGGAAAATAAAACCTCTTTATAATAATATTTGTTTGGGATAATTTTCTTTTTAGTTTTGATGTGATTTTAGGAGCCTGCCCGAAGCACAGGGTGAATAAATGGAAAACTAAGCAACAAGGTGAAGAAACTGAAAGTTAAACAGATTGAAAAATAGCAAGTCAGGAGCCTGCCTGCAGAACAGGGTGAAGAAGTTGAAAGCATGGCAACAAGTTGATCAAATAGCAAGTTAGGAACCTGCCTGGAGAACAGGGTGAAGAAATTAAAAGGCAAGCAACAAGTTAAAGAAATAGCAAGTCAGGAGCCCGCCTGAAGAATAGGGTGATGAAACTCAAGTCAAGAGTCCAAAAGAAGCTGTATAGATAGGATTTTTGTAATTTCATTTATGCTTTAACTTGTAATTTATATTTTTTAATGTAATGATAGAGCCGTGGACCGGAACCTCGATGGAACCTCACTCGACTCTCCAACTCGGTATAGTCCATCTCTTTCCAATCCTTTGAGATACCTGTCACTCGATTCCCTCATAACTTAGGTAGGTAGGATGTCCTAAGTCAAGACCCGGTTGTCCTTCTTTCTTTTGTTTCTTCCTTTCAATAACGGTCGGGACAAAATTCTGTCTTGTTGTCTACTTCTTTGTCTGAAAACACTTCATGTTTACATTCAAAGGGAGCATGCTGTAGACACCTAATTTTGTCCCTCCCAAGTCCAATTTTATTCATTTTTACCTTACTTTATCATACACCCTTACCCACGTGATTATTCCCTCTATAAAATGACAAAAATAACAACCCTTAACAAATTTTATCTTGTTTGGATCCTATCCTAACAAACTTTATCCTTACACCTCACCTACCCTACCTCTACCCCACCTACCCTACCTCACTACCCCACCCTCACCTCACTGGATATACCCACAACAAGATATACATAGAGCATCTCACGTACACCAGGGGGGTTCATCTTCTTCACTGGGAATTACACGCATAGGGGGTATCATTTTCATCTCTTCTTCTTTCCATTATTAATAGACAAAAAAATCTCATACAATCATCAAGACCATCACACACTAACAAACACATACTCTCACCCTCACAACTTACAGATAAGATTACACACAAAAAGAAACTAAGAGAAAAATTAGATGCGAGAAAGGATAAGAGCCAGAGATCAAGAAAAAAAAGAGGTGAAGGAGGAAGAGAGATCGAGAGAGAGAGAATAGAGGTGTTGACTGCTCCAGTGAGTTTATCATCTAAAAAACATCACTGACGCCAACCAATGCCTCAAAACAATGAAAACCGGTGAGTTCTACCAAAATAGGCTCTGCTAGTGAGGTCCGGCGAACCAGTTCCCATCTCACATCTGATTTCTCAACCAAACTTGACCCCGTCGAGCTCAATTCTGGTGAAACCTGCCGGAGAACAACCCACAAACTCCAAATCCGATACTATTCTTGGCTCTTTCCGGTGAAATCTAGTCAGGAAATGTTGTATCATTGACTGCTTGGTCTGTTGGGGCTCCGGTGTAATAGAAAACAACAATCCAGGCGCGATTTTAGCAAAGCTGTAGAAGTTTCTCTACTGGTTTTGATTTTTTCTTCGAGTTGCAGGTTCGGGTTGATGGAAAATAGTGAAAGGCTATACTGAGGTTGGGTTGCTCTTCTTGTTAAGGTTCAACTAGAGGTTTCGGACACGAATTCTATGGGATTTAATTGGAACAATACATCAAGTTTGAAAGCGATATTGAGGTCCAATTCTATCTTCTCTTCCTTTAAATTTTTACGTGAATGTGAATGATTTGTTGTTTGAGTATGTTCATATCTTTGTTATGTGTTGGTTGATGGAATTTGGAGGCGAGAAATAGAATAGATAGTTGAGGCATGTGTTAATCATTGGTTGAGAATGAAAGAGGGGTGGGAGTTGATAAAAAATGAATATTGATTAATCTTGATTCATCATCGTTGGGTATTTTGGAACAAATGTGAATATTAAATGCAATAGTATCACGATAGGTCGAAGTAGAATAGGAAAATGATAGAGGGTAGGCAAATTTAAGAATATTGGATTGGTGAATGCTTGAAATGTGTGTTGAATGATTTTATGTTCACTTTTGGATCAATTGTACTATTTGGCCGGGGAATGCCTCGAAGTATCTGTATATATTTATTTACCAGGGAATGTCTCGAGTTATCGTGTACCCAGAGGACGTTCGTAATGAAGGCCCAAGGCATCGGGTAAAGCATTAGAGTTAGTTTAGAATAGGATTTATATTTTTGCATTTTTCTGTTTTGGTTTGTAATAATTGGCCTGGACATTATGATTTTGGATTTGTTTTGCATTATTTTGTTGACTTGATTGATTATTTTGTGTGTTTTTGTGTGGTTTATACATTTGTAATGTCAAATTAGCTGATACGCTCCACCAAGCGACCGTGGTCTAACCACAGGATCGAGGGGTGCCTAACACCTTCCCCTCGGTCAACAGAATTCCTTATCTGGAATCTCTGTTCATGGATCAGTTTTTAGAGTCAAAACTATTTTGAAAAGGATTTTTCGAAGGTGACTTGGCACACCAAATTATGCCAAGTGGCAACTCTGAATTTGAATGTAAAAATCATCCTTTTTCGAAGCAAACCTTCATTTTGTCACTTAACAATAAAAACCCTTTCGAAACTTAAAAATTAATCTTTTTTTTTAAGTTAAAAAAAAGGGGTGTGACAATTATACCTATTCCCTAAGTTGTGTATGTATGGTGTTTGATAAAATGCCTAAGAGGATAGAAATTGTGTATTATAGCTCAATTGTGACCCATATGATAATTGTATGTTTTACCCTTATGTTCAAATGACTCCCATGCTATTGTGGTGCAATGTAGATGTTTATTGGAATGCTCATGATGTTAGAGTATGAAATTATGACATTGATTATATGCATTCCTACCATGTAAAAGATTATGAAAACCATGTACTTCATGAAATCCCTAACTTATTATATTATGGATTGATGGTCACGTATTCAAGAATGCCATGCGTTGTCAGTTTCCTTCTATTGAGTCCTGGGGTACTTGTACCCGATAATTTGGTTGTGTGCCTAGATCCAGTGTCATGTTTTTATGATACTCTCAGTCAAGCCATGATCCATAGAACTCAGGCAGTCATGTGACTCAAGAAGACTCGGCAAACTCAGTAATTCCAGTAACCTTAGAAATGTCAGAAATTCAGTAATCTCCGTAGTATTCCATCAGCCAATGGAACTCAGTTAACTCAGTTCAGTCCAGTTCAGTTAATCCTGTTTAGTGTCTATTCAGATAGGAGTAGGATTTAGCACCAAGTGAACCCAAGGCTGGGAACTCACTTTCTAGTAGAGTCTGTGATTCTTAGAAGCAATCCTTGCATTCCAGAACTATGTAGCCAGCGTAGGTTGAGATATCAAACCTGTCATTTGAGGTTGATGAGGTGGCTTAACCTATCAGTTGAGGGTCCCACTATTCTCATTAGAGTACTTGCCATATGAGGGTCACTCACAGCTTTTCCTTTCGGTGGCACGGTATTCACACTTATCCAATTGGGGTTACAGATTGGACCCCAACCCAGCTATATTGCTTTATTTAGGGCATGTCGGTTAGATGACTATTTTCCACAGTTACAGTTACAGTTTCAGTCTCAATCTCAGTAATAGAACTCCGATAGTTCTATAGAACTCAGGACTGTCAGACACAGTCGCTCAACTCAGTACGGAACTCAACTAGTTCTATCAGAACTTACACTGTCAGACACAGTCGCTAAGTATTAGTTATATCAGTTACCAGTAACTCATGTTATTAGCATTCAGACTCAGTCGTCAATATTCATCACGAATTCAATTATAGTCACTTATTCATGCATGTATTCTCACATTCATCATATACAGTCAGTTAGCATTGTTTATGCATTTGAACCCTTTTCATTCAGCCTACCTTACATGCATACCAGTACATTCAATTGTACTGATGCATTTGTACTATGGTATTTTATTATATACCATAGGTTCAGAAGCACAAGCTCTAGAGCATCAGCAGCATTCCAGATTCCAGCAGCCAGATTTAGCAACGAGTCCTCATCATTTGAGGATGTTATTATTTGATTAGTTCATTATTTTAGTACTTTGTTTATTTCATCAGTACTTGGAGTTAGTTGGGTACATGTCCCATAAACTCCTTATTCAGACTGTTCAGTTTTAGAGGCTTTTTAGACTATAGTATGTTTAGACAGTTTACTCTAATATTGTTTTGAAATCGATATACCATACTCTCACATGTTATGTTTTATCAATTTTGAATCTTATGGTCGTTCAGCCTTTATTTCCTTATTTATACAGTATATTATACAGTGTTCAGGTACAGATATCAGTCATGGGTTAACTTGTGGTCCTTTGGGGTCATGAGCATCGTGTAGCATTTTGGGTACCAGATTCGGGGCGTTATAGTTTGTCCTACACAAAGATTGGTGTCGTCCGAGAAAGAGTGGCTTCCTTGTAGCCTAAACTGTCCGTCCTCACCTCCTCCACACTCTTCTTCTTCATAATCTTCACTATTATACCATTCATCACCACTCATGCAATCATATTCTGTTGACATATCATCCACTATCGGGGGTGGAGTAGGGGTAGGGCTGATGTGGTAGCTTCTTCCCGAGACCTTCCAACAAATTTAACCCGCAATATAGGCCTGAAATATTAGAATCAACGTGAAGCATGTATAATTTCATGTGTCTATCATTCCTTATGAATTTTGGATAGATTTTTCCCCTCCCATTCATCAAGTAACTAATTACCACATCGTTTTGATCACAACTTAATTCACCGCTCTCCATTACGCTTTTAATCATATCGACGTATGAACTGTTGCGACCAAAGGCAATGAACACTGTCTCCTTCGATGCGGTTTTCCAAACCCAACATTTAGGAGTATCCTCCCATTCACCAGAAAATATACCACCAACAACTACATAATCTATAATTGACATAATATACCTCAATGATAGTATTTAATAGACCTGAACAGTGGTTTATAAGACTAGACTTAATAGAGTATAGTCGTCTTATTCTTAGTTGTTATCCGTACAGTACCTGATCTCACCTTTTCCAACGACCACAGAAATAATCCAATGAATTACAGCTTAGAAACACCCTAAGAAATGTTGGAATGTTGCTATTGAGCCAAGAATTGATTTCAAATTGTGAAACTGATTTTCAAGCTTTTTGTATGAAAATTTAGAGCTAAAAATATGATAAAATGACTTAAAATAATGGAGATAATGTCACTTTTCGATGAATGCCAAAAAATTCAATGAAAAATGGCCGAAAAATTGAGAGAATGGTGGGAAAATTGGGTGATTGGTCGTGGATTGGTTGAGAAGCTTGATATTTTTTTTTAAATTGATTATCCAATATTTATATTTTTGGTCATGGACTAAAGTGTAGTTTTAAAAAAATAGGAGCTAAAATGGAAGAGGGACTAAAGTGTATATTTATTAAGTTGCATGCTAGGGTTGCCATTAAATTTTGTGGTCCCATTAGGGTTTCTATATTCCCAACATTTGAAAACTAGTGTCTAAATATCATATGAGACTTTTATAATTAGTAGTTCATCTATCACGGCAATGAAGAGTCAGTTTGAATTGACTTATTTTAAGTGTTTTTAAGCACGATTGTAGTATTTGCATAAAATTTTAAATAAATGATTTTAAGTACTTGTTTTAAACTAAAATAACAAATTTAAATCAAAAGATAATTTATGGGATTCAAACAAGCTCTGAATGACCTAAATTGCTGGGGGATTATTAATTGTGTGTTCACTATGGAAGAAAATATTTTCGATTTGTTCCATGTTTAGTTGAATATAATACTTACGATGTTTGCGGCCAAACCAACCACCGACCAATTTAGGCATACATCATTTTTCTTTAATCTCTTTGGAATGCTTATCTGCACTAATTTCTGGATCTAGTTCATGAAAAATATATTGCATCAAATGTGAAAGTTGATGTGTCCCTATCTTTAATTAAACTCTAGTAAAGTGGATCGTAATTAACACATGTTTAAAAAGTAAAGACAAATTTATTTGAACACACAAAGAGAGTTCCTCTTACTTAGTTGAAGTGAAAATTGAAGAAGGTGTTCAATTGAAATTAAATGCATTTGAAACGTTTAAGCAACATCGCTCATAGCAAGGTAAAGGAGAAGACAAATCCAATTTTTTTACCAGTTAATTTGTTATATCTCTGTCATTTTAGATATGGAGGACTAATTTTGTTCACCTGTGTATTTTTCATAACTTTTTTGGATAGGTTATATATAATTAGCCTTCCATTGTTCTTTTGGAATTGGACATTTGTTCAATGTCCTCTGCCAACATTGATAGAAACACTAAGGAAGATATTCTAGTGGCAATGGTCTATGAAATGGGCACACTTCCCATTAAGTACCATGGTGTACCCTTATAAACTAAAAAGCTCACTATTGCACAGCGTTGGCCCCTTGTTGACAAGATTACTGCCAAGATAACTTCATGGATTCCTAGAAAGGCATCTTATATGCTGGTAGACTTCAATTAATAAAGGGTGTGCTAATGGATGTCCAAGTACATTGGTCATAAATCTTTCATCTGCCCCAAAGATTATTAAACTAGTTGAAGCTACATATAGAAATTGTCTTTGATTGAGGGAGGCTGCTATTACCAGGAAAGCGTTAGAGTCTTGAAATAAAGTGTGTTTGCTTAAAGGAACGGGTGGTTTGAATACTATTAATTTAAAACTGTGGAACCAAGCAGCTTTGTGCAAACTGGTTTGGGCACTTAGTCAACAAAAAGAGAAATTGTGGGTTACCTAGATACATGCATACTATATAAAGAAGCAAAATTGGCACACAATGAAAATATCAAAGCAAGCATCATGGATGGTGAGGAAAATTTTGGATTTGAAAAAACATAAAGAACTTTTCTCTCAGCAAGGAGACATTATCAAGAATGACAAATTTCAGCTTAGTGTGGCTTATAAATAAATTAGAGGTAATATTATAAATGTGCCGTGGAAGGAGCTAGCTAGTTCGTCATTCAGTTGCTTGTCCAAAACAAGTGTTCACATTGTGGCTAGCACCACATAGAAGTTGAGAACTAAAGATGTTTTTACTCAAATGGGCCATGACTATAAATAGGGATTGCGTTCTGTATGGGTGTCTGTCAGAGAATTTGCAACATCTTTTCTTCGAGTGTAGCTACTCTACTAAAGTTTGGCAGGCCATACTATTTTGGTTCAAATGAAAGAGGAACATATTGACATGGGGCAAGAGTACAAATGTATTCAGCATGCTAGTAAATCCAACGCCCCTCGAAGTATATTACTCCAGGCAGCACTTGCAGTCGTGGTCCATGATTTGTGGGGTAAGAGGAACTCTAGAATCTTAAATACAAAATACAGAAAAATGTTGGAACTAATCCATGAGATAAAATTCAACTTGACCATAGAGATCGAAACAATGTTAAGCTCTTTGATTATATTAGTTCTTTGTAGTCTCGCGTGATAGATGATTGTGGTTATGGTAGATAACTAAGAGAGCAATCAGGTTTTATTAACTCGGGCTTTGTACTGATACACTGGTTAATAAAATGAGATATTAATTGCCAAAAAAAGTTGACATAAATTGTTGTAACAATATTATAAACAAATAAATATAGTACTAAGGTATATTCAGTTGTGCTCTACAAGATATTATGTCAGTACATTTACTACCTTCATGATTCCTCGTTGAAGACTCAAAACGAGCCTTACTAATGTTACAAGAGTATAAAATAATAAATGTAATCAGGTCATGAATTTTTTCT
>NW_025851765.1:45250-63045 GCF_002878395.1 Capsicum annuum | reverse complement strand
TCAGGGGTGCGTAGTTCGTCCAGATTGGACAATTAATGATTAAATAACAGATTGCACCCTGACTTGAGACACGACCAAAGACATTCAATGAACAACATAACAAAATCTTTTTTTTTTGAGTTTTCAATTTGACACTTCACATAAAAAATGACACCAACAACTATGAAAGAATTTTTTTTTTGGTATTTTCGTTATATGAAATGTACAAAACTTCTACCACTTTTTTTTGCATTTTTATTTTTTATAAAAAGCTCCTAAAAAATCTTTTTGGAGTTTTCGAATTGTGAATGCTTGTTAAAGGAAACAAAAGGAAAATCTTTTTGATGCTTTTCTTTGTTTTTTTTGAAAAATGAGTGCAAAAAGTAAAAAAAATCTTTTTTGAATTTTGAATTGTGGAAAACAAAAGCCATAAAGAACTCTAAAAACTACAAAATTCTTTTTTTGGACTTTTTTTTCCACACACTTTACTTCTAACACATGCTTTACCCCACATCAGTCTATCAAATGACCATGTTATCCTCAAAGATGCATCATTTAGTACGTAGGGATGCTTTAGGGGTGAGTCACCTACAAAGAACCGTGTGGGCCCCTCTAGGTCTCAATATGATGCACATAAGAATGTCCTATAAGCTGACCTACGTTGTGGTTTACTAACACGTCTGTTCAGGGGAGCATATGGTCGATAGTGGCTGTTTTGCTTTCCACCTACTCCATACATCCACAGCTCCCCCCCTAAAATAAAGGTGACTCAACTAGAGTTCGTGCGCACGACGTGCGCTCCGAGACTTGTTGCAGAAAGAATGACTCGGGTTATGCACATGATGTCAAATATAAAAGCAGTAAACACATAGGATAAATACTGTAAACAAAGAGCATGAAAATGCACAAAAGTGTAAACACGAACAAAAATCACAAACAATGCTTATACACTTGTAATGCCAAACAAAACCGATAAGACTCCAAAAAAAAAGCTCGGATTCTAAAATAGTTCCCCAGTAGAGTCGTCAGAGCTGTCACACCTCTTTTTTTAAATTAAAAAAAAAGATTAATTTTTAAGTTTCGAAAGAGTTTTTATTATTTAGTGACAAAATGAAGGTTTGTTACGAAAAAGGATGATTTTTTTACATTCAAATTCAGTGTCTCCAGTTGGCGTAATCCAGTGTGCCAAGTCACCTTCGAAAAATCCTTTTCAAAATAGTTTTGACTCTAGAAACTGATCCACGAACAGAGATTCTAGATAAGGAATACTGTTGACCAAGGGGAAGGTGTTAGGCACCTCTCGATCCCGTGGTTCAACCACGGTCGCTTGGTGGAGCATATCAGCTAATTTAACATTACAGATGTATAAACCACACAAAACACACAAAACAATCAATCAAGCCAACAAAACAAAACAAAACAAATCCAAAATCATAATGTCTAGGCCAATTATTACAAACCGAAAAAGAAAAATGCGAAAATATAAATCCTATTCTAAACTAACTCCAATGCTTTACCCGATGCCTCGGGCCTTCATTACAAACGTCCTTCGGGTACACGATAACTTGAGGCATTCCCCGGTAAATAAATATATACAGATATTTTGGGGCATTCCCCGGCCAAATAGTATAATTGATCCAAAAGTGAAAATGAAATCATTCAACACACATTTCAAGCATTCTCCAATCCAATATTCTTAAATTTGCCTATCCTCTATCATTTGTCTATTCTACTTTGACCTATCATGATACTATTGCGCTTAACATTCACATTTGTTCCAAAATAACCAACGACGATGAATCAAGATTAATCAATATTCATTTTTTATCAACTCCCACCCCTCTTTCATTCTCAACCAATGATTAACACATGCCTCAATTATCAATTCAATTTCTCGCCTCCAAATTCCATCAACCAACACATAATAAAGATATGAACATACTCAAACAACAAATCATTCACATTCACGTAAAAATATAAAGGAAGAGAAGATAGAATTGGATCTCAATGTCGCTTTAAAACTTAATGTATTGTTCCGATTAAATCCCGTAGAATTTGTCTCCGAAACCTCGAGTTGAACCTTAATAAAAAGAGCAACCCAACCTCAGTATAGCCTTTCACTATTTTCCATCAACCCGAACTCGCAACTCAAAGAAAAAATAAAACTAGTAGAGAAACTTCTACAGCTTCACTGGAATCGGGGCTGGATTGTTGTTTTCTAATTACGCCGAAGCCCCGACAGACCAAGCAGTCAACGATACAATATTTCCCGACTAGATTTTGCTGGGAAGAGCCAAGAACAATAGTGGGTTTGGAGTTTGTGGGTTGTTCTCCAGCAGGTTTTACTGGAACTGAGCTCGACGGGGTCAAGTTTGGTTGAGAAATCAGATGCGAGATGGGAACTGGTTTGCCGAACCTCACTGGCGGAGCCTATTTTGGTGGAACTCGCTGGTTTTCATTATTTTGAGGCGTTGGTTGGCGTCAGTGATGTTTTTCTGATGATAAACTCACTGGAGCAGTCAGCACCCCTATTCTCTCTTTCCCAATCTCTCTTCCTCCTTCACCTCCATTCTTTCTTGATCTTTCCCTCTCTTATCCTCTCTTGCATCTAATTTTTCACTCAGTTTCTTTCTGTGTGTAATCTTATCTATGAGTTGTGAGGGTGAGAGTATGTGTTTGTTACTGTGAGATTGTCTTGATGATTGTATAAGATTTTTCTATCTATTAATAATGGAAAGAAGAAGAGATGAAAATGATACCCCCCCTATGCGTGTAATTCCCAGTAAAGAAGATGAACCCCCCTGGTGTATATGAGATGCTCTATGTATATCTTGTTATGGTATATCTAGTGAGGTGCGGATGGGGTAGTGAGGTAGGGTAGGTGGGGTAGAGGTAGGGTAGGTGAGGTGTAAGGATGAAGTTTGTTAGGATAGTATCCAAACAAGATAAAATTTGTTAAGGGTTATTATTTTTGTCATTTTATGGAGGGTATAATCACGTGGGTAAGGGTGTATAATAAAGTGAGGTAAAAATGAATAAAATTGGACTTGGGAGGGACAAAATTAGGTTTCTACAGTAATCATCAAATTACACATCATAAACAACTCAATGCATGGATTTCAACTTCCATGCTAACGTAGTTTCATGAAAAACACGTAAAGATTCCAACTTCGGAATCGCACAACAAGTAAACATGGTTACAAAACAATCCACAACATAAACATCATGATTTATAATTTGAAATAGGGTTCTTGAGCTTTATGGATGAAAGGAATCCATAAATCAACACTATACATACCTTGGATGGAAGATTCTTGAAAACTAATGGCGAAGTTTTGGAAATTGGATCCTTAGTTGAAAACCCTAAGCTTGTTATTAATGGATTTTGAGAGAGATAAGTGTATTTAGGTTGAATTGGGGCTTAATCCCATATTTTAGACTTATATAAGGGTGGGAAATTGACCCTTTTTCCCTTGAGGATGCGGTCATTTAATGACTAAAAACTGGGTGCCGATGCTACAAGGGACGCGACACGTTAATAGCTGCGATGCGATACTCGACGTGTCGTGCCATGATCGCATCAAGCCTCAGAAGTTTTGGCTCTGGCAGCCTACACAAATATTGACTAACGCGATTGGCGATGCAGCGCACCATGATCGCGTTGGTCCACTATTTTGGGACTCCAAACATGATCTAAGCGTGTTTTGAAAAATCCAAAACTTGTTCGGGAACACCTATTGACCTTCCTGATCATGAATTAATAAAAATACGGACTATTAAAAGTCATTAAGGTGGAGAAATAAGATCTCTAACTTTTGATGGCGAATAATCTAGAATTTTCTAAGTTTGGGACCCCTTGACAAACTTAAAGGACTGAATTAAGCTTTAGGATTTACGGGGTCTTACAATATCTCCCTCTTGAGAATATTCATCCTCGAATGAGATTGACTGAGAGGGAAGGATAGATAAACTGACATACATACAAAACATGAACAACTGAAATATGATTCCATGACTGACATGACTGATAACTGAATACATCATACTGAGCATGTATATCTGATGCATGTGTAACCTATTCTTGAATGCATGACTGAGTGTTCTGATGAACTGAGTTTCTCACAATGAGAATGCATATCTGATGCAAGATTATATGACTGAACTGATAAATTAATGCATGACTGAATATGCAATGGTAATCGATATCGAGTTTATAATGGAATTCTAATTATGAACTGGATACCAAGTTATGGCTGAAATCTGAATAGGAAACTTAAAGCTTAAGGAGTACTATTACCTTGGACTTAGTCTGAGTTAGCGGAGAAGATTTGAGGATACTTGGTACGCATGTTTGCTTCTCCTTCCCAAGAATCTCCCTCAACGGACTAATTCCACCAAAGAACTTTGACTAGAGGGACTTTTTTTATTCCTCCGTCTATGAGTCTGATAGTCAAGGATTTCGACTGGAATCTCCTCATAAGAGAGGCTATTCTGAACATCTATGCTCTAAATAGGGACTACAACTGCTGAGTCACCTATGCACTTCTTGAGCAAAGAAACATGGAAAACTAGATGAACTGAGGCTAGATCTGAGGGCCACTCAAACTCATAATCTACCTTGCCTAAACGATTGAGAATTTTGAAGGGACTGACATAGTGGGGACTTAACTTTCCCTTCTTGTAGAATCTTTTCACTCCCTTCATTGGAGAAATCTTGAGATGGACATAGTCACCAATCTCAAACTCGAGATCCTTTCTGCGCACATCTACATAAAACTTTTGTCTGCTCTGAGAAGCCTGAAGTCTTTCTTTGATCAACTGGAAATTTTTTAAGGCATAGAATACTACATTAGGCCCTATGACTGAGGCCTCTCTAACTTTAAACCAACTGAATGGAGATCTGCACCTCCTACCATAGAGAGCTTCTAATGGAGCCATCTGAATACTGGAATGATAGCTATTGTTGTATGCAAACTCAATTAAAGGAAAATGGTCAACCCAACTACCCTTGAAATCAATTGCACACGCCCGTAGCATATCTTTTAAAGTATGAATGGTCCTTTCTGCTTGGCTATCTATCTGAGGATGAAAGGCTATACTGAGATGAACTTCGGTAGCAAGACCCTTCTGGAATGCTTTCCAGAAATGAGAGTTGAACTGGGTACCTCTGTCTAAGATAATAGATAACAGAACACTATGCAGTCTGACCAACTCTCTGATGTAGAGTTTGGCATAATCCTCGATTGAATAAGAGGTATGGACAGAAAGAAAATGAGCTGATTTGGTCATCCTATCCACAATGACCCAAACTGAATCATGCTAATGATGAGTACGAGGCAAACTCATCATGAAGTCCCTATTCACTTTTTACCACTTCCAAGCAGGAATACTAAACTCCTGCATGGACCCACTAGGCCTCTGATGCTCTATCTTAACTTGCTGACACGTAGAGCACTTAGCCACAGACTCTACAATACCTATCTTTATCCCACTCCACCAATAATTCTCCAATAAGTCCCAGTACATATTTTTGGCCCCTGGATTAATAGGGTAATACGCCTCATGTGCTTCTGCAAGAATTCGTTGCCTCAAGTCATCTACACCAGGAACACACAGACGACCCTGACAACGTAATACACCATCTCCCCCTTCGAAGAAAACCTCTACTTTCTGATCATTGACTGACTCTTTCAACCTGACTAGACTGGGATCTCTACCTTACTTTTGTTTTACCTCGGAAGCTAGAGATGATTCTAAACTACTCTGAACCCATATATCACCCTCTTCTATATCAACTAAATGAACACTTAGTCTGGTAAGATGAAGGACTTCCTGAGATAGCTTCTTCTTACTATCCTTAACATGAGTAACACTACCTACAGAAAGTCTACTGAGAGCGTCATCCATTATATTGGCCTTGCCCGGATGATAAAGGACACTCATGTCATAATCTTTCAAGAGCTTTAACCACCTTCTCTGCCGAAGATTGAGATCTTTCTAAGAGAATACATACTGAAGGCTTTTATGATCTGTGAACACATCTACATGAACACTGTACAAGTAATGCCTCAAAATCTCTAAGGCAAAAACTATGGTTGCTAACTCAAGAGCATGAGTAGGATAATTCTTCTCATGGGGTTTAAGCTGTCTAGAGACGTAGGCTATGACCTTACCATACTGCATGAGGGCACAAACCAAGCCTACTATGGATACATCACAATACACTACGAACCCATCTGAATCATCTGAAAGAGCCAAAACTAAAGTTGAGTTGAGTCGAGTCTTCAACTTCTGAAAATGCTTCTCGCACGGATTTGACCACTGAAACTTGACTTTCTTCTGAGTCAATCTGGACATAGAGGATACAAAAGAAGAAAATCCCTCAACAAACCATCCATAATAGCTAGCCAAACTGAAGAAACTCCTGATATCTGATGGACAGATAGGGCGAGGACAATTTCTTCTTGTTTTGGTCTTTTGAGAATATACTCTAATGCCATCACCGAAAATGATATGACCAAGGAATGCTACCGACCTTAGCCAAAACTCGCACTTACCAAATTTGGCAAACAGATAATGATCTCTGAGAGTTTGAAGTACTGTTCTGAGATGTTCTGCATGATCATGCTCTCTGCGGGAATATACGAGGATATCATCTATGAATACTATGATGAACATGTCTAAGTACTGCTTGAACACATGGTTCATCAAGTCCATGAAAGCTGCTGGGGTATTGGTAAAACCAAAGGACATAACTAGGAATTCAAAGTGACCATACCGAGTACAAAAATATATTTTTGAAATGTCACATTCTCTGACTCTGAGCTGATGATAGCCTGATCTTAGGTCTATCTTAGAAAAATAGCTGGCACCCTGAAGTTGGTCAAATAAATCATCGATCTTGGGAAGTGGATACTTGTTCTTGACCATGAATTTATTGAGTTGATGGTAATCAATGCACATTCTGAGAGAACCGTCTTTCTTTCACATGAATAAGACTGGTGCGCCCCATGGGGACACACTGGGTCTAATGAATCCCTTATATAAGAGATTCTTCAAATTCTTTTTCAATTCTCTGTGTTCTACTGGTGCTATTCTATATGGAGGAATAGATATAGGATGAGTATCTGGAAAAAAATCAATGCTGAAGTCTATTTTCCTTTCAAGAGAAATTCCTGGAAGATCTTTGGAAAAGAAATCTGAATATTCATTCACGACTGGGATTGATTTAAGACTGGGAGTTTCAGAGCTAGAGTCCTTAACATGTACAAGATAATAGAAACATACCTTAGATATCTTTTTCCTAGCCCGTAGATAGGAAACAAGCTGACCTTTGAAAGTTGAAGTACTACCCCTCCATTCTAGAATAGGTTTATTTAAAAATTGAAACTGGAAAACTCTATTTCTAGATTGACTATGGCATAGAAGGAATGAAGTCAATCCATACCGATCATTACATTAAAATCAGTCATCTCTAATTTGACTAAGTTTGCTGAAGTGACTTTCTGAAATATCATAACCGGACAGTTTCTATATACCCACTGGGCTATGATAGTTTTACCCACTAGGGTAGAGACTGAGAAGGGCTCTGCTAGAATTTTGGGACTAACTCCAAAATCAACTGCTATGTAAAGAGTAACAAAAGACAAAGAAGCTCCTGGATTTAGCAAAGCATAAACATGCAAGTGAAAGATCTGTAACATACCAGTAGCCATATCAGGAGAATTTTCCTTATCTTTCTGGGACTGGAAGGAATAAATTCGATTTGGATATTGCCTACTAGTAGCACTGAAAGTGGCGCCCTACTAATTTGGGAAATCAAACTGAGCTGAGAAACGGTTTTGCTGGCTCTGGGAACCTGTCTGAGGATAATCTCAGACTCTGTGGCCTGGATTGCTACATCCAAAACAAATATCACTTCCAGATCTACAAATACCCTAATGGTATTTTCCACAAGTCTAACAAAGTGGATTAGTTCGGGCATTACTAACACTTTCCTGAGACTTAGACCCTGGCTCCTTATCTCTACTACCATCCCTAAACTTAAGAACTGGAGCACTGGATAAAGAAGGAGCTGGAACTGATGACTTAGGATGAAACTGAGAACGGTTTTCTCCCTGTGACTTAGGCTGAGCAAAGTTGAAACTACCTTTCCTTGCTCTTTTATTCTGCTTCTCCCTCATCTTAATATTTTGCTCTTCTATTTGTTGAGCATGGGTTATAATCCTAGCATGTTCATGTCCCTATTCAACATCGCAAACCTGCACTCATTGACCACACTATCATTCACCCTATGATGTTCGTAACTTTTTAAACTTGGTCAAGGAATTCCTGATGATCCTCTTATGACTTAGACCTGAAAAAGGATGGAAGATTCATTCAGGTGAAGTCCCAAATCTTGGCTGTAGCTAAATTGGCCACTGGGTTGGATGGAACGATAGCTGGTCGTTCATTCTGAGAAGCAACTGACTGAGCAAGAGTAGTGAATGAGCTCTGAACTCTGCATGAGAGACATGTTCGCCCAAAGGATCTTCGGGCTGAGGGGCTGGCTAATTTCTAGTTCTTTTCTTGGGAGGCATATTCTATAAACGGATGAGAAAAGTATTAGACTGAGAGATTAACTTAAGACTATGCTCACTGGCACGACATGAATACTAAAAGAAGGGAAACTATTTCTAAAACATCTTATAGCCTCCTGGACATAAATGTGGTGCGAAACACACCAATGTACTAGACTCTATAAGATGTAGCTTTCAGACTTCCTAGGAAAATGTTGAATCTTAGGCTCTGATACCAAGTTTGTAACACCCTAAATCTGGTACCCAAAATGCTACACTGTGCTCATGACCCCAAAGTACCACAAGCTAACACATGACTGATATCTGTACCTGAACACTGTAATATATTATATCAATGCATAAACGAAGGTTGAACGGCCATAAGGTTCAAAACTAATAAAACATAACATCTGAGAGTACGGTATATCGATACCAAAACAACACTGAAGTAAACTATTTGAACATACTATAGTCTGAAAATCCTCTAAAACTAAACAGTCTGAAGAAAGAGTTATGGGATATGTCCCCAACTAACTCCAACTACTGAAATAAAAAAGTATTAAAAGAATGAACTAATCAAATAATAATATCCTCGAATGATGAGGACTCACTGGTAATCCAGCTGCTGGAATCTGGAATACTACTAATGCTCTAGAGCTCATGCTTCTGAACCTATGGGATAGAATAAAATACCATAGCGCAAATGCGTTGTACGATTGAATGTACTGATATGCAGGTAAGGTAGGCTGAATGCAAAGGGTTCAAATGTATGAACAATGCTAACTGACTGTATAACATGAATGTGATAATATATGCATGAATAAGTAACAGTAACTGAATTCATGATGATACTGACTACTAAGTCTGAATGTTGATAACATAAGTTAATGGTAATTGATATAATTGATACTGAGTGACTGTGTCTGTCAGTCTAAGTTCTAATAGAACTAGCTGAGTTTTGTACTGAGCTGAGCGATTGTATCTGAAAGTCCTGAGTTCTGTAGAACTATCTGAGGTCTATTACTGAGACTGAGACTGAAATTGTAACTGTGGGAAGTAGTCATCTAACCGACATACCCCAAATAAAGCAATATAGCTAAGTTGGGGTCTAATTTGTAACCCAAGTTTGAAGGCTGTCAATACTGTACCACTGGTAAGGACAAGCTATAAGTGACCCTCATCTGACAGGTACTCTAATGAGAACGGTGGGACCCTCAACTGACAAGTTAAGCCACCTTATCAACCTTCAATTAACAGGTTTGATGTCTCAACCTACGCTGGCTATGCAGTTCTGGAATGCAAGGATTGCTTCTAAGAATCACACCCTCTACTGGCAGGAGAGTTCCCATCCTTGGGTTCACTCGGTCCTAAATCCTACTCCCATCTGAATAGACACTGAATAGGATTAACTAAACTGGACTGGACTGAGTTAACTGAGCTCCATTGTCTGATGGAATACTACTGAGATTACTGAATTTCTGACATTTCTAAGGTGACTGGAATTACTGATTTTACCGAGTCTTTTTGAGTCACATGATTGCCAGATTTCTATGTATCATGGCTTGACTGAGAGTATCGTGAAAACATGACACTGGATCTAGGCATACAACTAAATTGTCAGGTACAAGTACCCCCATGACTCGATAGAAGAAAACTGACAAGGCATGACATTCTTGAATACGTGACCGTTAATTCATAATACAATAAGTTGGGGATTCCATGAAGTACATGGTTGTCATAATCTTGTACGTGGTAGGAATGCATATAATTAATGTCATAATTTCATACTCTAACATCATGAGCATTCCAACAAACATCTATATTGCACCACTATAGCATGGGAGTAATTTGAACATAAGGGTAAAACATACATTTATCATATGGATCGCAATTGAGCTATAATACACAATTTCTATCCTCTTAGGCAATTTATCAAACACCATACATGCACAACTTAGGGCATAGATGTAATCATCAAATTACACATCATAAACAACTCAATTCATGTATTTCAACTTACATGCTAACGTAGTTTCATTAAAAACATGTAAAGATTCCAACTTGGGAATTGTACAATAAGATAAACATGGTTACAAAACAACCCACAACATAAACATCACTGTGCTTGGTTTTAGTCCTTTCGCCAAAGTTAATCTATCAAGACAGTCATGTTCTTGCAGGAAGTTTGACTTGGTGAAATTGTCATGCACTCATGCAATGGCAGAGTTGCATTTGAAGTACGGGGACAATAACAGTACTAGAATTTATAACTACTCTTCACCTATATATTCTAAAGAATCATACCTCCTTGCATACTTGGAGCCTATTTGTGCAGCACCTCTGGAGTCAAAGTGGAGTGTGGCGCGTGAGTATATAGAAATGTAAGTTCTTCCACCTGATTTTGATCCCAAAGTAGGGAGAAGGAGGGTGAGAAGCGTTAAGGGTATTTGGAGTTTTCTAGGCCCAAGAAAAGGAACAAGTGCTCCAAATGCAAAAGGCTGGGACATAAGAGAACAACATGCAGCCTTAATGTAGGATAATAGGATTGACATTGTATTTTATTTTTTTGGTTTGTCAATGCACTGGATAGTATGTAATGTGAATTCTTTTTTCAAAGCTAATGAATTACAGTCAAAATTGACTTTTTTTGCTGCGCATTATCGATTCCAGTTTATATATTATATACTACGTACTAAATAGATTATACACTGGACTCAAAATATATAATAGATCAATGCATAGTATAAAATCGACCTCTCAAGTAGTCTATTAATGAAACTCTTTTCCTTGTACACTAAACATTTCAATGTAATTATTACACTTCAAAAAATGAAACAATTTAAAATGACTCGACTGCCACAACTGCCGCAACTTTTTGTTTACTATTCCTACACGTCTTTTCCCCTTCCATCAGCACATGTAGAGCTTCTATTAGTCGATTGTCTCTTGCTCTGGTCTATTTAAAGAGGGTCGTGTCGATTGTAAACCCAATTTCTTAATAAAAGACTAAGGAGAGAAAAATGTCAAGGAAGAGGTACACACTTTGGCCAATGCATAGAATGACAACAATCAACAACATCAATTGCTTCGGCTTAGGAGCGACTTGGATTTTCTTTTCCATGGTCATGTCGCTGATCAACAGTGGCTGGACAGGGAACTTCGCATGAGTATTAAGAAATTTAAGTTCTTCCACATGATTTTGATCCCAAAGTAGGGAGGATGAGGGTGAGACACGTTAAGGGTGTTTGGAGTATTCTAGGCCCAATAAAAGGAACAAGTGCAAAACGCCCGGACATAAGAGAACAACATGCAGCCTTAACGTAGGATAATAGGATTGACATTGTATTTTATTTTTTGGTTTGTCAAATGCACTGGATAGTATATAATGTGTATTATTTTTTCAAAGCTAATGAACTGCAGTCAAAACTTTTTTTCCTGTGCATTATCGATTCCAGTTCATATATTATATACTACGTACTAAATAGATTTTACACTGGACTCAAAATATATAATAGATCGATACATAGTATATAATCGACCTCTCGAGTAGTCTATTAAGGAAATCCTTTTCCTCGTGCACTGAACATTTCAATGTAATTATTAACACTTCAAAAACTGAGACAATTTGAAATAACTCGACTGCCACAACTGCCACAACTTTTCGTTTACTGTTCCCACACATCTTGTCCCCTTCCATCAGCATATGTAGAGCTTCTATTGGTCGATTATCTCTTGATCTGGTCTATTTAAAGAGGCTCTTGTCTATTGTAAACCCAATTTCTTAATAAAAGACTAAGGAGAAAAAAATGGTAAGGAGGAGGTACACACTTTGGCCAATGCACAGAATGACAATATTCAATAACATCGAATTACTTCGGCTTAGGAACGACCTGGATTTTATTTTCCATGGTCATATCACCGATCAACAATGGTTGGATAGGGAACTTCATTGGATGTCCCATTTTCTTTGGGCCATAGCCGAGAGGCTTAACCTGGACCCCCATGAACTCATCACCCTCCTTCTTCCCCCTATTCTAGTTTAGTTTAGTTTAGTTTAGTTTAGTTTAGTGTCGTTCATTGTTGAATGAAGCTTTCATGGTGGAATCTTGTAAATAAAAGCTTTCTTTTTGTATTTTTGTTTGGGATTTTTTTTCAAAAATCATAAATGTACATGCAATGAACTTTTATCTATCATAAACAAGTTTTTGTTTTCTTTATCTTTTATTTATGTATAATGATTTTATGTCTTTCAGCCATTGTTGATGATTCTTCAGTAGTGCATGTTTAAAGATTTGCAAACATAGTTTCATTAAACATAAGAAAAAATATTGAATATATAATCGACTACGCTAAATAAGAATTATATACGCTCAATATGAATATATAATTGACTACAAAATATTGAGTACAATACATTTAAAATTTTCTAAAGACTGTTTTATTAATCATAAGAAAGGAAAATCATAAGATTATTATCGACTAGGGTAAGTACGAATTATATACTTCCAACTTTGTTGATGATAAAGTGCATTTACATATTATCGATTTATGCTAAGATCGATTATCGACCTATATAATAGTCTATGCTCAACTTACTGAATATATGGATAACTTAAAATAACAACAAAAAAGGAGAAATAAAATGAAATAAAATTAAAGAATGTCAATTAACACCATTAAAACATTGCAAAGCAATTTAGATACATCAGTTGTGACTCCCAATCACTTTTAAATGAGATCAAGTGTTATCTAAGGCACACTATATCCGTAAATCATGAGATCAAACTAAAAAGGGGAGAAATAAAATAAATTAAAATAAATATGAATCATCCAAGCACTAAAGAACAACTACGTATCATGACATGAGATTAGACATGTGTAATGACCATCAGGAAGAGTGATAGTTGCGACTTGTGAGTGTTCACTGGACAAGTAGTGTTTGAGAACAAGAAGTCCTTCTCAGCACAGACACTTGTTCTAAGTAATTGATTATTACTACTATTGCCCTCCCCTATACTCATTTGATCGAGTGCCTAATTATTTTGTACTCTCATATTATAATATTTAGTCCCTTTACATTGCGTGAATGAAGTTTATTTATTTATATGTTTATTTATTTTTTAATCTCACATCCTTTGAAAATAGACCTATAATGATATATGATAGATAATTATCTTTATCTATACCAAACTATATTATTAGACATGTATCGATTAATTGAGTCTATTTTCAAAGGAGGTGAGATTAAAAAAATAAGAAATAAAATAAAATAAACATCATTCACGCACTGTAAAGTGACTAAATTTCATAATATGAGAGTACAAAATAATTGGACACTCGATCAAATGTGTACAGGTGTAATGACCCTTCAGGTCATTTTCTATATTTTTGCTTATTTTTGCCATTAGTACTTTTTCATAGCTGTCCAAAGTCATTTATGACTTGCTGAAATTGATAGTTTGATTACCGGATAGTTCGTTCATTTTTTGAACCAATTTTTCATTTAGAAGTTTTCGTCGATTCCAAATGGCCGCCAAGTGAAATCTTCAGTAAAATAATTTTGTATGCAAATTTTGACTGCACCAACAACTATATAATATCTATTTTAGGATCGGTGTACCCTTGGTTTGGATCTCATAGCACCCGAGCTCATTTCGACCCATTAGTCAAAAAGTCAAAAATCAAAATATATGGATGTGGGACCCACAAGTGGCCTAAATAACCTTGGATGGAAAATATAACTTCACCAATACATCCGGAATATCAAATTTATTGGGGTTACATAGTTCGTTTGCAAAAATCAAAGTTCGAATGAGTCCGGAAGGTCAAAAATAAGTTTTGACTTTGCGGGTCCATTTAAACTCATATAAATGACCCTTTTGGCTGATTTTTTTTAGACATTTTTCACTTCTTTGAGAATCCTAGCAGACATAAAAGATTCTTGACTTTACAGTGAGTCTTGTGGGTAGATTAAGAGCTTGAATAACTTGTGTAATCTATTTTTTCTACAAATCTAAGGTAAGATTCCTTCAAATTTGGTATTAATTTCTTGATTTCTAGACCCAAAATCCCAAGTATTTGAGTCTTAATTATTGCCACAAACGTGATTGATTTAATCAAATTTCTTGAGGGTTATAGCTCCCTAATGATGTTTGAACAATGGGTTGATCTCGAAAACTCATTTTCTAAAGATGGGACCCACTTAGGGGTTTGGTGTCACTTTGAACCCATGAAATAACGGTGCCATAATGGGTGGTTTTGTTCTTGTAATGATGATTAGATTATATTGTTGATAGATTGGCTCATGGAAGAACAAGCTTCAAGAAAAAGAAAGGCAAAACTTGTTGGTTTGAGAGCAATTAGACTCGAGGTAGGTTAGGCTTACTTGTAGATAGACTGAGCTTGATTGTAGTATAATTATTGATATCTTGTGCGACTGGGAGGGGTCTTAGATGATAAATGGATGATTGGTGATACTTGGAATTAGTTGATTATTGTAGGCTATTAAACTTGTAAATGTGATACTTTACCTTTAGCCTAGAACCTTAGGTAGTTCTACTTGTAGTCTCATGAATAGTATGAGATACTCTAGTTGCTCTAATATTTATGAATGACGTTGTTGGCTAACCTGAAGAGTATGTTAACCTAGATATGACTAGTTATGGAATAGCCTTAGTGTTTGGATGACTTAGAAAGAATACTTGAAGAGGATTTTTTCCTTATAGGCCTAGTAATGATTGATAAGACCTTATGGTTTGATTTAGATAACCTAACCTAATTCTGAGTATAAGTTAGCCTTGTAGAAGTGAACTTTGGAATTATTGGGATTTAGGTGTGGGACTTGACCCACCTTAAGCTTCAACGATGAAATTCCCTAGTAACCTAGATATTTGACGAATATCTAAATTATGTTATTAAGATTATAATAGTTAAACTAGGTTGTATGTGTATGTATGTGGTCGATGATTGGATAATATTAATACTTGATTGATTATCTTGTTGTAATGATATGGATAGCCTAGGAAAGTCTTGTGAATTACACTTATGGTTATGATATTGCTTAACTTATCGATTAGTTCATCAAGTGAACCTCTAATTATGTTACCACTCTTGCCATGAACCAAGTCTAATGATTAAGCTAATGCTTATGTGAACGGTTTCCCTTTTGGGGTTAGTATTGTGAAATGTGGGAATAAAAGAGGTTACTAGCATGCATGCACTTGACTTATAATTGACTTCCTAATAAACATGATAACCTATGAAAAGTGGTGATTGCATATATCATTTAGACATTCATGCTCATGCATCTACTTATATTATGTAGTGATGACTAATTGTAAGGTATGATGATATGTGTTACCTTGCATCACTTATATTCTATTATTGTGGCTTGTACATGCTCATTGATTTGACTACATATGTATGTGAATGTTGGTTGTCTTGGGAGATATGCTAATGATATGATGATACCCGGTGAATCTGGAGGATATGTTGATATTATAATGATGCCCGGTTAATTCTAAAGAGCTAATAATGTGATGATGATACTCGCTGAGTCCGGAGGATATAATAATATTATGATGATGCCCGGTGAATTCAAAGGATATGTTGATATTATGATGATGCAAGGTTAATTCGAAAGAGGTAATGATATTATGATGATACCTGGTGAATTCGGAGGATATAGTAATGTTATGATAATGCCTGGTAAATTCGGAGGATATGTTGATATTATGATGACGCTCAGTTAATTCGAAAAATATAATGATGTTATGATGATGCCCGATGAATCCGGAGGATATGTTGATGTTATGATGTTACCCAGTTGATACAAGCATGAAGAGCACAAAAGGATACAAGGCATGGTCAAAGGCTCAAGCTTTGGAATTGGCAAGTGTTTGGAGCCTTTTAAAGTCTTGTCAAGTTGAAGGAGGAAATAGGAATCCATACACTCAAGAGGTGCCTCACTTGAAGGGAAAAAAAGGACTTTTTGCCTTATATTTCAACACCCAAGAGACGCCCAAAGTTAGGGTTATTATGGTCTTTTAGTGGCCTCTTTTTACACTCCAAAGGGGCACCCTTCATTAAGGGTATTTTTTTATTGTTTGTAATAAGTATAAATAGGCACCTTAGATCTTATTTTCCTTAGTTTTGAGATAACTAATTGAGTGACTTTTAGATTGTAATCTTAGTGTTAGTTTGTTGTCTTTCTCTTCTCCGCAAGAGAGGGAATCTGAAACTTGAATCCTAATATATTTGGAATTGGCTTTTCACTTGTATTGGATTATTTGGCAAGAAAGGTGTGCTTGAGGAAGTGTGAGTCCTTTGGGTCACCTAAGAGGAAGGTTTGAGCCTATAATGGTGATGTATGTTTGAAGGTTTGATACACCTTTTAGTGCTATTCATTGGTGAAGTAAGGTTTTTCTATCTATCTTTAATTTCATGCAATTCTTCTTCTTCATCTCCTTCTATTGTGTTGTTTTCTCTTTGTTTGGTTGCTGGAATTTGTCATTTTAGTAGCCATTTTCATGTGAGATAGTTCATTAGGCTATCATTTGGTATCAGAGCCTTTGTTAGGGTTGTTCCAACATCCCTAAATCTTAGTTTTAGTGTTCTTATTTCAAAAATTCAAAAAAAAAGAGTCAAAAAATCAGAAAATACAAAAAAAAAAAAAAGAAGTGTTGTCTTGTGTGTTTATTATAGATTCAAATTTTTCAAGTTAGATCTACAAGTTTTTATTGTGTTTTGAAGGTTTCTAGTGATAGATCCTTTATCTCTAGCACATAGGGAGTCTAGATCTACTTTTAGATTGAAGTTTGGTTGAGTTTGAGCTAAGAACCTCCATGAACATGGTGTTTTTTAAGCTTTTGAGATAAAATCCGAATTTGACCTTTCTATTTACACAAGTTTTATGACTGATTTTTAGTGGGTTGGGTTTGTTTTGGCCTAAGGAACCTAGATCTTCAAAAAAATTCAGATTTGGAGTTCATTTGCTAGGTGGTCAAACTTGGTCAACACTTGAATATTCATATTGTTCATCCCTGATCTTCATATCTTAGTGAAGAAGAATATTCAAAGCTGTTGTTTGATCCTAAAGAGGGAAGAAAGAGAGTGGAAAAGTTGTTTGTCTAAAAGAATATTCCATTCTTCCAAGAGAAGGAGGGGACAAGGGGACAAACAAAGTACAAGTGCAATTACTAGGGGGGGACCATTTCATTTGAGACTTGAAAGAATCCTAAATTGCATCCTTTCACCCCC
>NW_025851765.1:19442-45150 GCF_002878395.1 Capsicum annuum | reverse complement strand
ACCCCCCCCCCCCCCAAATCCGAAACTCTCACTTCCAAGGGATAGTGTTTGGGCCGAAACTAGGTTTTGGAAAAAATTAAAAATTCAAAAAGTGACAACCAACCATGTAGTGCCACATCATCACTTGTGCTCAACAAAAATTCGACTCTAAAATTAGAATTCCTAGCTTCTAATTTTTTATTCTAATTTTTTTAAGCTAATTCTATCACTAATTAACAAACTAGTAAGTACCTACTAGGTTGGTAATTAGTCTAGAGTTCGTTTATTCCGTGTCTTCGGTTTTTGTGTGCTTTTCTCGTTTTTATGTCGTAGTATTTTGTTGGTTCAAGTTCGTGCATCACTTTATTTGAGTCATTTCAAACAAAGATAAATTCCGATTCAAAGCTTCTCACCTCTCAAGTAACTTGCCAAGTATTGCTGATTCTCTAACACTTGTGAAGCCAAGTGTGAGGTGAGGTTGAGTGTGAGTGAAGTGAGGCTTTTGAACTAACATGTTTTCTAGTTTTGTAGGTTGTTTTCGTGCTGTTTTTTTTTTTTTTTTTGCTTTTTTTAGGTACAATTGACCATGGAAGCCAAGGATTCTTCATCCCAATCCTTGAGAAATGATATAATGGGATCCTTGAAGGCTCACTTTGAGGCCTTTGCCCGAAAAATGGAGGATAATAATGATGCCTTGAGAAGAGACTTGAAGGGTGGGTTTTATATTATAAAAGGTAATTTAGGATCCATGAGGCATGACATAATTAGAATTAAAGCGAGGGTTGATAGACTATGTCCACCAAAACCTCCTCAAAATTCAAACCACCAATTCCAAACCCATAATCAACCAAATCCAATGCCTCCTCTCCACAAGTTAGAATCTAAGGAGAATGAGGTCAAGCCTCAAGATGGAGAAAAAATGGATGGTGAGGTACAAGAAGAGTGTGAAGAAAAGAGGGTAAGAGAAAGGGAAACCATGGTAGTGAAGTTGGAAGGGAAAGAAATGCTTTATTGTGGATCTTGTCCACAAAGAATCCTTATTACTCACTAACTCAAATACTATCATTTTTCCTAGTATTTTATCTTCTCATGTGCAGGTTAAAGACCCTAGAATCCCCAACGAGAAGCCTAAGGAAATTCCTTTCAAGCCCTTAGCCGGAAGTCCCAATTTTCGGATAAGTGTTGAAGAAGTGAACTCAAAAGAAAACCTTGACATATTCCCTTGTAATGTGGAGCATGAGGGCTGCCATGATGTAAAACCAAGTGAAGAAAACACTTCTCATAATCTACAAGGTAATAAAGCTATTTTCTACACTCCTAAAAACTTAAATTATTGTGATGTGGCTAGTAGTAGCCAAAGTGGTGTAGTTTTGGATTGTATTAGTAAAGAAGTGTATGAATCTCCCTTTTTTGATACTCTTGGTGTTGATAGGTTGCATAAGGACAAAACTCTTGTTGTGAGTACGCAAGAACTAGTTGATCCTTTAGATGACAAAATCAATTCTTTTCGTAAGAATGATTTGTGTCCATCTAGTGCTAGCACTTATAACTTGAATAAGGTTCCATCATCATGTGTCTAGATTATTCACACACTAAATGACCCTCTTGTAGATGATAGAACCTTGGGTGATGTCTTTATACTTGATTCCTTCCTATACTACCTCTTTGCCTATGATCATAACCATGTTAATTTTGAATTGGTATTATATAGTGGTAGTAAGTTTGGTGGTTATTTTCCTTGCTTGAATGCTGATGATTGTGAGTTTGGTATCCTAGTGAAAAGAGTGGGTCACCTCGGAGTAACCCTTTGTCTTCTATTGCCATTTGACCACGGAATATTTTTGAGTTGTGGAAGGTGTAGTTTTGGTTCATTCTCATTATCTTTTAATATTGATCCTATTCAGTTACTTGGTGTCCTTTATGCTAAGATCTTCATGTCGAATACCAAGGATATGTGGGTATATTTCAAGTATGAACAACCTTCGAGTGATGAAATATGTGTTGTTAAGGGAACCTTTCTTAGCCGTAGATGTCTAATTTTGAATATTTTCCTTCCCTAGAAAATATGTGTCATATTTGTTTGTTTCAGATTGCATTCTCCACTCATTTATGTTTGCTTTAAGTCTATCCTTTGTGATGTTAGTGGTCGGATTTTCTTACTCCTCACAAAGGATGGTTGTCCTTTGTGATGTTAGTGGTCAGATTTTCTTACTCCTCACAAAGGATGGTTGTTGTATTCTAAGAGTGTACCCCCTTGGTATGTTTACCTCACTAATGGTACGAATGCTAACCCTCCTATCATGAGGATTGTGTGTTTGTTTTTCCTTCCTTTAGTTTTTCAAGGTGTGAATTTGAGGACAATTTTTTTTCAAGATGGAGAGGATGATACAAGCATGAAGAGCACAAAAGGTACAAGGCATGGTCAAATGCTCAATCTTTGGAATTGGCAAGTGTTTGGAGCCTTTTAAAGTCTTGTCAAGTTGGAGGAGAAGATGAGAATCTATAAACTTAAGAGGCGCCTCACTTGAAGGGTAAAAAGGACTTCTTGCCTTATATTTCAACACCCAAGATGCGCCTAAAGTTAGGGATATTATGGTCTTTTAATGTTGTTTTTTTTACACTCCAAAGGAGCACCCTTCATTAAGGGTATTTTTATTATTGTTTGTAATAAGTATAAATAGGCACCTTAGCTCTTACTTTCCTTAGTTTTGAGATAACGAATTGAGTGACTTTTAGATTGTAATCTTAGTGTTAGTTTGTAGTCTTTCTCTTCTCCTTAAGAGAGGAAATCCGAAACTTGAATCCTAATATATTTGGAATTGGTTTTTCACTTGTATCAGATTATTTGGCAAGAAAGGTGTGCTTGAGGAAGTGTGAGTCCTTTGGGTCACCTAAGCAGAAGGTTTGAGACTATATTGGTGATGTGTGTTAGAAGGTTTGATACACCATCTAGTGCTATTCATTGGTGGAAGTAAGGGTCTTTCTATCTATCTTTAATTTCATGTAATTCTTCTTCTTCATCTCCTTTTATTGTGTTGTTTTCTCTTTGCGTGGTTGCTGGAATTTGTCATTTTAGTAGCCATTTTCATGTGAGATAGTCCATTAGGGTATCACCAGTTAATTCGAAAGAGGTGATGATGTTATGATGATACTCGGTAAATCCGGAGGATATAATGATGTTATGATGATGCCTGGTGAATTCTGAGGATATGTTGATATTGTGATGGTGATCGGTTAATCCGAAAGAGGTAATGATGTTATAATGATACCGTGTGTGATGAGTATATATGAATATATGGACATATGTGGGGTTATGTCATGTGTGGATAAACCCGTTTGTGTACTTGGGACATGATGTCTTCATTGGTAGATTATTAATAATTCTTCATCACTAATCATTAGTTTTGAGGTGTGACCCATATTAATTCAAATTAGTAACTAGAACTGGATTATACCGAGTATTGGGTTAAGGCTAATTGATATGTGTAATCTTGTGTAGAATCAAGGGCTCACCTAGTACGTTTACTTGACTTGGATAAATGGTCATGTTATGAAATTTCACCTAATAAAGTGGCTTATGTTATTTCTAGTTGTCTCTAATAAATGACTATGACTTGTGGGCTAGAAGCCTAGTAAACTCGTTGGTGGACCTTACTTGGTTAAAATATGGAAACTAGTCCTTAAGGTTGTAACATGCTTAATGATATTAAACTTAGTATTGTATGATGAATATTTAAGTTGACATCAAGCATGTGACTCCATGGTGGCTTAATTAACGACTTATATAATAAGGATGCTAGCTAGAAAATGGCCTTGAGATAGATGAATAAATAATAGTGTCCGTAACTTGTAGTGTTTTATTATTTGATGACTAGTAAACTATAAGTCCTATAAACTAATATTTCATGGATATGGAGATTAGCTAATATAGACTAGACTTGGAGCTCATTAATGAGATAGAGAATAAGTAACTATATAACTATGCTATGGTGATATCGGTTTCGTTGTGCTAAATTGTGGTATTGATAATGATTGTAGACCTTGGCAAGAGGCCATGGCTGGAATCTGAAACCCGTGGCTTTGGTGAGTTGCTTGTGTAGTTGTTCCTTGATATATTAATGGATTGACCTTTGGTGTACTCCGGTCGTATGGGACGCCGTGATGAGTTCTTTGTGGTGTTCTTTTGCATGTACTTCCCGATGGTATGGATGCCGTGGTAAGTTCTTGTGCCTTATATTCTAATGATGGTTGGTGTTGATTATGGTAAATACATGGTTGTTATTGTAAATATGTGGCTTTATGCTTCCAAAATGATTACTCATTTGTATGGCGATTATGTTAGATTTTGATATGATATGTTATGCTATTGCCCTAGTAGATTAGTTATTTTATACATTGATTTAAAAGAAGATTCAGGTTCGATCCTATACCTTGACTTTAAGTTATTGTCTTACTTTATATCATTTTTATATTATAATTTAGCTCAGTCGGCCGATGATGCCTACTGAGTACCCGTGTTTTGGTACTCATACTACACTTCTGTACCTTTTTAGTGCAGACCCAAGTTTCAGTTGCCACCATTGAGTTGAGATCATGTTGTGTTGATATGTAGTTGTTCTTTTGTACTTGGATGATTCAGTTTTATTTTATTTTATTTTAATTTATTTTATTTCTCCCCCTTTTTAGTCCCATCTCATGATCTACGACTACAACGTGCTTTAGATAATACTTGATCTCATTCAAAAGTGATTGAGAGTCACAACTGATGTATCTAAATCATGTTACAATGTTTTAATGGTGTTAATTGACATACTTTAATTTAATTTAATTTAATTTCTCCTTTTTTGTCACTATTTTAAGCCTTCCATATATTCAGTAAGTTGAGCATAGGGTATTATTTAGGTGGATAATCGATCTTAGCATAAATTGATAATATGTCAATACACTTAATCATCAATAAAGTCAACAGTATAGAATGCATATGTACCCTTGTCAATTAGAAAAGACATAAACGTTCTTTAGAGACCCTTCGAAGTAAATGATAAAGAATCTACTCCGATGGTACAATTCAAACGGGTAGATTTTCCAACGATCAGATTTTGGTAGACCCTTTTGAACTCCTCCATGTTCATTTATTCATAACTTTCTAGTTTTTCTTCAACAATAACAATGTCGCAGTCATCTCAAATGTCCAAAAGAACTTATATTTATCGTTGTCGTAATCTCGCGGTATTGAAAACATCACAAACCAAAAGGCATTCAGGTAAAAAATTCTACAACTGTGCAGTTGAAAAGATTTTTTTTTGTTTAAATAAAAATTTATTTATGTTCATCAAATAATATAAATTATTAATTTATCATCATTTTTTTAGGATAATAATGGATGCTTTTATTTCAAGTGGATTCCCTCCGATTTTGAGGAATCAAAATTTTAAGGCGTTGCTAAGTTTGAAATTTTCAAAAGGCTTAGAGATTCCAAAGAAAATAAGGAGCTTCTTATGACATTATTTAGAGAATTGGAACACAAGATTGATCACCTATGAGGATTGTTAAAAGATGTCAAAATTGAGAGGGATCAACTTAAGCATAGGTTAGCTATGACTAAAGAAAAAAAAAGGGAATGAAAATTATGGTGTATGATTAACTATTAGTTTTGACTTTTTGGAAAGGTGTAATGGGATTGAATGTATTCTGTCTCTTTTATTAATCGACTACTTTTCACTTATATTATATTTGGTTTACCTTTTTTATTCAGCGATTAAACAACACTATACTATATATACTTTACCTTTTAATCAGAGTCTATAATAAATGATGACATTCATGTAAAAGAAATGATACATTGATTACATAAAATATAAACGATTTATCATAAACTATAAAAGCAGTTTGAAAATAAAATTATTCAACTCTACACATCCGAGCTGGAAAATAAAAAAGTTAAGGTTGTCTTGCGTAACATAAATAAACATCAGCCATAAATAAAAATTAAACACTGTATAAACATTCCTCAACATTTTCGTCTTCCACTTGCATCTTGCTGATGTCATGAGTAGCTTCCTTAAGAAAATCATCTGTGTTCGGAAATACATTTTCATTTTCTTCCTCCACAATACTTTCTTTTTCTGGTGCCTCATTTTTTTCTTCTTTGTGTTCTTCTTCCTCTTCTTTCTCTACTTCTCCTGCTACATTCTTTCCTACTGCTTCTTCCTCTTCTGCTTTCTCTCCATCTTCTTCATTGTTTTTTTCTTCACAAAAATTATTTTTATTTTTATCTTCTTCATCCTGCCTGCCTTCGTCATGATTATCGTTCTCCACACCAGCTGATTCATCAGCTTTGTTTTCTTTTTCACAAATAGCTTCTTCATTTTTTTCTTCTTCTCTCTTCATCACTTTCATTGGGATTTTCCTTCCCTACAACAGATGCAACATCAAGGATCATCACCTTATTATCATTGATTGAGGCCTATTCCAAAGATGCTGCCTTAAGGAATCTTTAATATCACTATCATCGCGGACAGACCTCGCTGATGAATGCTGATGTCAAGCCCCAAAATGATAATGACTGACAAGAACCGTATACAATTACTCTACAAGAACTCTATGATGTATGCAAGGTTATGAGATAATAACGGGAAAGATATTCAGTAAGAGTTGAATATATACACGAGGGATTTACATTAATAAAACTACACAGTACCACACAACTTCCATGATTCCTCTAGTCAGCTTAACACACTTTACTACAAGTGACTAGTTGGCATCAGGTCCATCATGCCCAATCAGAGATCTGTACATAGAGTAAAAAATACTAGGCATAGACTGGCTCCAGAGAGAGTTAGAGCTCACTAAAATATCAGCTGAAAATGGCAATAGGTCCTAACGTGGACCTCTGCTATCATTAGAATCTGATCCTGCATCGTCAGTACATAAACAACATATTGTAGATACATAATTTTGTCCCTCCAAAAATTATTTTTACTATTACTCCTTCTTACCACGCACCCCAACCCCATTTCATAATTTTCCCATAAAATGACAAAATAATAATCAACTCTAAACAAATTTTATCCCTAAATTCCCACATAATCTCAATTAGAATAAATGACAACCCTCCCTATCTAATTTTGACACCTCACACCCATACCCCACCCCCTAGCATATGCCCCCTACCCATACCCCTCATTACCCGTACACCCCCTAGGGGGTCTCATGCAATTTCTATTTTTCCCTCAACAGAATACATACACGCCTAGATAATAAAAGGGGGGCCCCCACGGGATTCAGAGATACACTCGCAATTTGGCACTTCACATAATGGATACACATACCTCACCATTCTCACAAAAACCTCACAGTCATAGAATAATATAAACACACAGAGCTCATACAGAGAAGGGATCCATGAAAAGAATACCAAATATATTTACACTAATTCATAGATGCCAAAAAGGGGGGAAAGAGGACCTCGCCATATAATCACACTCTCAGACGCAGGAAAATAGAGAAAATCACACCTAGGCCATTATCATCATTATAAATCGCAAACACAGGGAGGATTTTGAGGCTTTGATTTTTCCCTTTTCTTAATCCCAATGCACATGCACCCCGTGATAAAAAAATTTGAGAATGAAGACAATTTGAGAGAGAGATCCGATCATTTTTTTTTTTGAGAATTTCAATAAAATTTCATCGAAATTGGTTTTTCAGTTAGTGTTACTAGCCAAAAATGCTAAAGGTTTGCAGGGAAATGTGAACCAACAGTGAATCTTTCATTGAAACCATTTCTATTTTGATTGATTCCTCAATATCTTCGTATACGGGTTGTTTTTGGGTTTCAATTTTTGATACTGAGTTTGGAGTTAGATTTTGTCGCTGTGGGAGTTCTCTATTTGGGGTTCTAAGTCCAAACTTTCTTAAACATTATTATCAATGAAGATAAATTATTGGAAGGTCTATTTCTTTTACCCATTCTCTCTTTTTTATCTTAATTTGTTGAATTGGCTATGATTAGTTGTTTGTGGATTACGATTGTTTTCTCCCTTAAACGGCCTTGTTAGTGGACTCAAGCGTAGGTCGGCCTTTAGTTCATGCTTATCTGCATCATATTAAGACCTAGCTAGTCTCACTTGGTCCTTTGTAGGAGACTCACCCCTTAAGCATCCGTATGTGCTAATTGTTGCATCTTGGAGGGTTACAGAATCATTCAATGAACTAATTTGGGGAAAACATGTGCTAGAACTAAAAGAGTTGTGTATTGGCAAGGGAAAAGAAAAAGAAAAGAGTTTCGCAATTTTTTTAGTGTTTTTTATGGCTTTTGTTTTTCACAATTCAACTATTCAAAAGATTTTTTACCTGTTGCACTCATTACTCAAAAATAAACATCAAAAAGATTTTTTCTTCGTTTCCTTTTTATAATTGAAAATTTATAAAAAAAAAATTCTTTTTTCTTCAATAGGAGTTTTTTATAAAATAAAAAAATTAAAAAATATGGTAGAAATTTTGTATATTTCATACAACAAAAACCCAAAAAGATTTTTCTTTCATAGTTGTTGGTGTCAGTTTTATGTGAAGTGTCAAATTTACAAACTCAAAAAGATTTTATTGACGTTTTTTTTATCGTCTGTATTTGGTCATGTCTCTTAAGTCAGGGTTCAGTTGGTTATTTTATTTTTAACTGTCTAATTTGGACAAACTACGCACACCTGATTCTCCTCTTTCGGGAGTGAGATATGTAGGTAGCCCTTTTAGGGTTCGGTGATCTTATTAAAAAATCCAAAAAGATTTTCTTCACTCTTCATTTAGAGTAGGTGTCATGTACATCTTCAAAAGAAAACTACAAAAAATGATTTTCCTTTAATAGGTTCAAGTTTCATTTTCATATGAAATTCAAAATCGAAAACCCAAAGAGATTTTTCTTTGGTACTCATAGGTTTCATTTTTTATAGGAAGCTAAAAAATTCAAGAAGATTTTCGTCGATTATTTTGAAAATTTGTTATTTTCTTTTCTTCTTAAAGTTTCAAGAAAAAAAAAAGAAAGAGAATTTTATTGGCCCTTTTGTGGCCAAAATTAACGAACTACGCATACCTGATTCTCTTGTTTTGGGAGTGAGATACGTAGGATCCCTACTTGGGTTTGGTGATTTTTATAAAAGAAAAGCAGAAAAAGAGTTTTGAAAAAGTGTTACACTCTAACACGTTTGTTATCTCTTGTTAAGTTAGTTTAAGGTGGTTGGTTTATGGCATTCTAACATTGTAGCTGGATCTCCACATCACACCTAATCTAAGGAAGGGTTAGTTGTGTCCAACAAGGATATAGAGAGTGACATCATGGATCAAATATAGAGTCAGAAAAATAAGAGTTTAAAGTAAGAGATTAGGAAACTAAGACAACAGATGACAGAAATACACCCAGCTTGGGCCAGTGGGTTTCCTTCTCCTCTATTTCCTGCTATTGACCTATAAATACCTCAAATTTTCCACCAAAATCATAAAGACAGTTTTCTACTATTGTTGATGCACTGCAACATGACTCAGAATTCATTCCAAGCCAAAAGAATCCCAATAATTCCACCACTCTTTCTCTAGCTCCTCAGTATAAGCCTATTACGTTCACAGCACATGTCGTCTGTGATTTTGTTGCTCAATCCTCTACTGAGACATCTATATTGGCTAGCCGCCCATTGTTGATGATCATTGTTATACTTTTGATCCTACTTTTAAGTTAACTAGAACACCAAAATTTCTTAACAAGAAGCCTAGTGTGCCAGAAGAGCCAAAGAAAATGGTTGAAAAAATAAAGAGTGTAGAAAATACTATGAAAAGTTTCCTAGGACTTGTGGGTTAAAAAGATGTTACATACAAAGACTGGGGTATGTTTTTAAGTGTTAACCTTTCTCCAGTCTTTGAGATATCGAAATTTGAAGAGCAAGATGGACATGAGGAATTCGTGAAACATTTGGGACAATATTGCAATCAATTAAGGGAAACTGCAGGGAAAGAATGAGAAAAAACTACTATCGTAGTTAGAGAATGGGCACATCTAAGAAGACAACATCATCTCTACCATCAGTCTTAAGCCTAAGTTCATATCCAAGCTCTCTATAATCACTACCAAAATCCATTATACTCTATTTCCCACCTCCATGTCTAGTATATTGTGCAAAGCCATATGTTCAACACCCTTCTGACACACAATGGCATGCACTAACTCCTCAGAGTCACTTTTCAACTCCATAAACATACCTAAGCCCTTCTAGGCCTGATTTTGATTTAAGCCAAACAATGAAATAAGGCAAAAGTCGAGGGATAATTTCACACCAATTGGAGAGTCGTATGCCAGTTTATTCCAAAGATTGGTAAAGTGGGGCATGATCACTTCTCTTCTTGGATATAATCCTGACCTGCATTCAAGAAGTTTTGATCGTAATGTACGATGTGTATATCATTATAATGTTTAGGGTTACAGTATTGAAGATTGTCATGCTTTGAAAAGAGAAATAGAAAATATGATTCAAGATAAATTGATTATGGTGCAAAACATTGACAGTGGTGAAAGCTCTAGTCATGCTGATGTGCAAATCAGTGGCTAAGATTTCAAGCTCAGCAATTGAGAAGTCGCTCCTCTTCTTACTAGGAAGGGGTTTGGTAGCTTATTTTTTTTTCTGTTACCTAAATTATTTCAGGGTTGTAGTTTGGGATCTATCTTATTTTGTCTTTTATCGTTTATGTTCAAACCCTTCTATCTTTCATTTTAAACTAGATGAAGTGTCTCTTTTCCCTTTGTGTTTTAAACATGTATTGTTTGTTTGTTTTCTTTACATAATACATTTTATGTTGGCTCTAGTGATATAACATGCCTGTGAAATTTTCAACTAAATCTTAAAATCTAATTTGAGCATGAACTTTGAATCAGAGGGTTAAAGTTTGAAAAAAAAGCATTTGAGAAATAGGTAGAGTGTTGAGACATTTGGTGAACATGTTGAAGCCTTCTTTCAAAAAATCAAGGAAATTATTTTGTGAATTACAAGAATAAATTGGTCATTAATTAAAAATCATAGCTCAATTAGGTCAAATAGTGGAGGTGTGATCCTATATCAAAAGTAACAAAAAGATAAACAGCTCCATGAAAGAATGAGTCATTTGATGTGAGAAGTCTACAACAAAGGTGGAGTTTGCAGAAGAAGTAAAGACACACATGCTCAGTTAAAATTAGTGTTGTTAAACTGTCACAAATGATCTTCATCTCCCACTTTCATATTGCATTGTTACATACTTGCATTTTCAAGGATCGATATGACGAAGGCATTTTATTCTGATATCCAAATATTGTGTCATCCTTTGTGAACCCCGTTTGAGCTTTAGTTCTATTTTCTTTCATACCCCTCTTTTGGAAACAAGATGGAGTCAGCAAAGCTTAAAAAAGTGTCAAGCAAAACAACAAAGTCAAAAAAGTTCTGAAAAAAAAAAAAGAAAAAAAAATTCAAAAAAAGAAAAAAAAAAAAAAGAGGAAGACTGTCAAGAAAAATAGAGTCAGTAAAGTTTCAAAGAGAAAAAGAGTCAATGAAAGAGAAAAAAAGAAGAAATTAGAATCAAGCAAAAGAACGAATTGCCAGAACTACGCGTGAACTGATTCTCCCCTTTTGGTGGTGAGATACGTAGGTTTCCCTACTTGGGCTCAGTCCAACCAAATAAACAATTTAGAATTACCCATTCAAAAGAAATTGAGACATGAGTTAATCCTCATTGTTTGAGTCGACTCCAAAAGTTGTAAGTCCCACCTCACTTTAAGTATCGTTTGGGCCTCATGTCGTCCTTTCTTTCTAACCTTATCCAAAAGCCAAGTTACAACCAAAGAAAGGCCTTCAAATTAATTTTTGAGAATGTTAGGGCTAAGTATGCAATGGATATGATGACATATTTTGGGAACTACTTGTATTCTACAGCATAAGGAATCAGGAGAGATAAAAATGAGAGAGTCTTATTAGTGAAAACCCGAACGGACACTGTAAGAAAATAGTAAGTTGAGAGAGATAAAAATAAGTCTTATCGATGAAAATCCTCACGGGCACTGTAAGACGACTGTGAGTTGAGAGAAATGAAAACAAGCGATTCTCATTGGTGAAAAAGCCTCACGGACACATTAAGGCAATGGTGAGCTGAGAAAAATAAAATGAGATAGACTTGTTGGCGAAAATCCTTCAAGGCACCACTAACCGAATGAGGTTTTGAATGCAATTGGCCTAAGAAAGGAACTCAGTTTCAGGGTCATTAACTCTAGAATAATTGGTAGAAAGTTTGGATGGAAAGATCAGGCAGCTTAATCTAAAATGCATGGCATAATAATTTGAGTTGACTCTCATTTATAGATAAATTTTTCATTTCTTTATTTCAAATGGGGACATTCATTGTCTTTTCTTTCTTCTCTATATTTTTTTTTAATTTTATTTTTATTTTCTTGAGTCAGTTATTCAAATAAAAAAATTATTGTCATTTTTCTCTTGTCTTTGAATCAAGTCCATGTCAAAACAATTGAGAAAAGATTTCAAAAATGGCTACCAGGTACTTCAATTGCAGAAAGCAAGACAAAAGGCTAGCACATTAAAGACACATGATTGTGAGCTGAAATAAGGCATGCAGAATGTTTTCTCAACAGAAAAATCTGGGAACTCATGGAAATATCAAGGTTCAATGGGTTTATCTGAGAAACATGACAAAGAAAAGATAATGTGTTTGCTTCAGAGGCACTCTTAATAATATGAGTTTGGGTCAATGATGCAGAAAGTCAATGATATATGCTAATGGTTCAAAACAAGGTTAAATGTGACCAACGCAAGAGCAATCACCTCAAAAGCCAAAGCCGCAAGCCAACCACCCTATTTTAAACTCACAAGTTTTCTTTGTATGAAACAGGAACAATTGCTACCCTTTAATCGAAGGCTTCAAAGCGCAGATATCCAGAGGTACAATTCCTTATTTCTACAAATGCTAGAGCAGTGTTGCTGTGCAGGTTTGGTTATCACAATTATGGTGAAACTCATCATCTTATACCCCTAAAAGACACACTCTCTAATCAGGGTATTTCATGTCTAATTGCTAGGAGGTGGACATCCTAATTTGAGTCTTCAATTTTGAAAGATGCGTTTTTAGTGTGAACCTTTCACTTTCACTTTTAAGAGAAGGACTTGTTGGTCTCATTCAATCAATTTTACCATCAAAAGACGCATTTTTTTATCAGAATCTTGATTCATCTATGCATTATGCATTGTTGCAAGTAGTTATGATTGGGTTTGACACCCGTAAAAGCTTTTGATAATAAACTGGGGTAAAAAGAAAATTTAATTCCTATTATTTGGAACTTCACTTTAGGACCCTCCTACAAAATGAGACTCTATTTTGCTGGAAAATAGAATATTTCTTTATCACAATCTTTGTGATAATTTTTGTTCTAATTTTAATTTTGATTTCAGGAGCCCGCCTGAAGAACAGGGTGATAAAAACAAAATTAGGGAGCTCAACCGAAGAGCATAGTGAAGAAATTACAAGTTAGGAGCCCACCTGAAGAACAGGGTGATGAAATAGAAATTTGGGAGCTCGCCCAGAGAATAGAGAAAATTGCAAGTCAGGAGCTCGCCTGAAGAATAGGGTGATGAAATTGAAAGTTCGGAGCATACCTGGAGAATAGAGTGAGGAAATTACAAGTCGAGAGCCCGCTCAAAAAATAGGGTAATGAAATTGCAAGTCAGGAGTCCGACTGAAGAACATGGTGATGAAATTGAAAGTCAGGAGCCCGCCTGAAGAATAGGGTGATGAAATTGAAAGTTGGGAGCTCGCCCGGAGAACAGAGTGAGGAAATTGAAAGTCAAGAGCCCGCCTGAAAAATAGGGTGATGAAATTAAAAATCGGGAGCTCGCCTAGAGAACAGAGTGATGAAATAGCAGGTCAGGAGCCTACTTAAAGAACAAGGTGATGAAATTAAAAGCCGAGAGCTCTCCCAAAGAACAGAGTGAGAAAATTGCAAGTCAGGGGCCCTCCAGAAGAATTAGGTGATGAAATTAAAAGTTGGGAGCTCACCCGTAGAACAAAGTGATAAAGTTGTTAGTCAGGAGCCCACCTGAAGAACGGGGTGATGAAATTGAAAGTCGGGAGCTTGCGTAGAGAACAGAGTGATGAAGTTACAAGTCAGGAGACTACCTGAAGAATAGGGTGATGAAATTAAAAGTCGGGAGCTCGCCCGGAGAACAGAGTGAGAAAATTACAAGTCAGGGCCCGCCTGAAGAACTAGGTGATGAAATTAAAAGTCGGGAGCTTGCTTAGAGAATAGAGTGATGAAATAGAAAGCCAAGAGCCTGCCTAAAGAACAGAGTGATGAGTTTGAACCTCACCCGAAGAACATAGTAATGACCTAACAAGTCAGGAGCCCGTCTGAAGAGCAGGGTGACAAAATTAAAAGTCAGGAGCTTGCCCAGAGAACAGAGTGATGAAATCGCTAGTTAGGAGCCCTCCTGGAGAACAGAGTGATGAAATTGCAAGTTGGGAGCTCGCCCGAAGAACAAGGTGATGAAATTGCAAGTCAGAGGCCCACCTAAAGAACAGTCGGGAAAAAAATTCTATCTCGTTGTCTACTTCTTTGTCAGAAAACACTTTGTGTTTACATCTAAAGGAGGCATGATGTAGACACATAATTTTGTCCCTATAAAAATAATTGTTACCATTATTCTGTCTTACCACGCACCCCTACCCCATTCCATAATTTTCCCACAAAATAACAAAGTAATAACCAACTCTAAACAAATTTTATCCCTAAATTTCCACATAATCCCAATTGGAACAAACTAACAACCCTACCTATCTAATTTTGACACCTCACACCCATACGCCACCCCCTAGAACATGCCCCCTACCCCTAACCCTTACTACCCGTACACTCCCTAGGGGGTCTTACGCTATTTCTATTTTTTTGCTCAATAGAATACATACACACCAAGATTATAAAAGGAGGGGGCATGGAGGATTTAGGGATAATCTGATAATTTGGCACTTCACATAATGGATACATACACCTCACCATTCTCACAAAAACCTCACATTTATAGAACATTCACAGACGCATAAAAGGGGGGAAAGAGGACATTACCATATAATCACACTCTCAGATGACAGAAAATAGAGAGAACCACACCCAGGTAATTATCATCGTCATAAATTGCAAACACACGGCGGATTTTAAAGCTTCGATTTTTCCATTTTCTTACTCCCAACACACACGCACCCAGTGATAGAAAAAATTGAGAATGGAGACAGTTTCAGAGAGAGATCCAATCATTTTTTTGAGAATTTTGGTAAAATTTCACCAAAATTGGTTTTTAGGTCCAGTTACCGGTTGAAAAAATTAAAGGCTCGTCAAGAAATGTGAACTAATAGTGGATATTTCGTTGAAACCATTTCTATTTTTGATCGATTCTGCAAATCTTCATATATGGGCTATTTTTGGGTTTTAATTTTTGATACCGAGTTTGGAGTTGGATTTTGTCGCTGTGGGAGTTCTCTATTGGGGTTCTAAGTCTGGGATTTCTTAAACATTATTATCAAAGAAGATCAATTACTGGAAGTTCCATTTCTTTAACTCTTTCTCTCTTATTTATCTTAATTTATTGAATTGGCTATGATTAGTTATTTGTGGATTACGATTGTTTGACTTTGTTGATATTTACGCGCTTGATGATTCAGATTAGGTGATTTGGTGGACGTTTGATGTCATTCATATGAAATTTGTATGCTTACCATGCTTTAATTATGATTATGTCTGAAAAATTGAATGGGTCATTGAAGAGTTTAGCTAATATTTGATTAAGGATAAAGATAGATGGGGTGGAATTGACAAATTGATAAAAAGGGTGAATATAGATCAATTTTGGTTATTGTTATTTTGTTTAATTCGAAATAAGCATAAAATTTATTTGAATGTGATAGAATTATGATATGTTGAAATGGATAGGTAAATGTAGGTTTGGGTAGGCAAAAATTTAGGAATAAGTGTTTTTATTGAATGGTTGGATGTGGAACGTGTGTTGAATGTTTTCTAGTTTGTCGTACTTGGTCGGGGAATGCCCCAAAGTTTCATGTGTTTATTCACAGGGGAATGCCCCAATGTATTATGTCTTTGAAGGAAGTTATTGATCAAGGCCCGAGGCATCGGGTAAAGCATTGGAGAGTAGTTTAGGATTAGAGTAGGTTAGAATGGGATTTATATTTTTTTTTTCTTTTTTTATTTTGGACCGTATAATTGGACTGGACATTAAATTTTGGATTATTTTTATTTTTTTGATTGAGTGTTTTGATGTGTTTTACTGTGGTTTATACATTTATCATGCCAAAATTAGTCGATATGCTCCACCAAGCGACCATGGTCAAACCACGGGATCGAGGGGTGTCTAATACCTTCCCCTCGGTCAACAGAATTCCTTTGCCGGAGTCTCTGTTCGTAAACCAGTTTAGAGTATCAAATCATTTTGAAAAGGACTTTTCAAAGGTGACTTAGCACACTAGATTATGTCAAGTGGTGACTCTGTGTTTTAAATATAAATAATACTTTTTGAAATAAATTTTCATCTTTTATCACTTTGATTATAACAACCCTTTCAAACTTAAAATCGAATCGTTTTGGTTAAAAAAAAAAAGAGGTGTGACACATGTACAGGTATGAAAGTAGACAGAATAACAGCTGGACAAGTATAGAAGCTCATATGAGTCAAATGGTAAAGTGAAAAACATATGAGCCACAAATAACACATATACAATATGAACTAATAACTTATGCACCGACTATTTTAGCATCATATACAAATGTTTAGAAAAACATTCATTATAATATAGGGTCTATACTTTGCCTAAGTAATGCACTTATCCTATAAGTCTTACAAATGATCACAAAATGTCCTTCCGAAGGCAATCTGAGGCAAGTATAAAGCATATGTATCTCACATACTCATTGATATGGACTCATATGTATAACTGTAACCGCAGTCTGTATCCAGGTACGCCCCACTATGGGGCTCACAATGAGGGTCTACCCGTAGGCCATATGTGCCATATGTTTGCACGAGTCAGGGGAAATGAATACATGATGTTTCAGCTAACTTCAAATACAAATGATGCCACAAAGGTGGGTACGCCCAATGGTTGGGCTCACTATAGTGGTCTAATCTCGATCCTGCGCACAGAATCACATCTAGCGGTATGCCAAGCCAAACCTATGTATCCTCCCATCGTTAATGTTTATAAAATAATGCCTTGAAGGCCTATGATATGTGAGTTATGATAATAATCATTTAAATACCATATACAAATGAAACTATGCTATTACTATTTCTTCTAACGTGTAAGGTTTTCAAGTATCGAAACTTATGATAATATGAAATTTTCATAGACATTTAAACCAAAGACGGAAAGATAGATACTTATAAGCTTAATGGTAGGGAGATCGAATGATATGTAAGGCAATATAAAGCTTCTTCTTTCGTATTTCATATGGATTATACTAACATCAAATGGGAAGGAACATATGACGTAGGGTGGTGCCTTAGCGGCGAGGGAAGGTTTAGCTTTACATACCTTAGAGCTTAACTAGCTAGATATCTTTCCGAGCCTCAAACAATTCAACATGCAATAGTATAACTTTTATCTTTCCAACCACCAACTTTCGTTATCCAATAGACAACTTTACTAGCTACAAGGATAACATAAACATTCATTAGTAACCCATGGGCGCATTTAATAACCTATTCCAGTCATTTTCACTTATGACCAAAACTAATCAAATTCCTTAACAAGGATCCGAGATAAATTCCAACTCCTTGAACCCATACAAATCAATACTAAACCCACCCAACTAATTGAAATTCCTAAAACTTCACTTTACCAAAATTCTATCTCTTTCGAGAATCTTAGTTGCAAACCCATCTCAAGAAAGTGAAAAAATTCAAATTAAACGATAATTAATAACTTATACTGCACCCCAATATATTCTATCATTAAATTCAAATATGAGGTGAAGAAATTAACTTTTTGAGATTAATCCCCAATTTAAGTTCTTGAGAATTCTTGATAAAACTAATAGTTTCTAGCAATTAAGAACCATGGGACGTCTCCTCTTGAAGGAATACTTTTCGTACCCTAACGATCCTTCCAATTTTCTTGTCAAGAGCAAAAGTATCATTTGCATGAAAAGAAATGGAAGAGGACCTACGGTTCCTTCACGTTCTGGGAACGTTTCACATTGAAAGGAATGGAAACTTTCCTTTATTTACACTTTATATATTATTATTATATTAAAAACAAGGAAATGTCCAAGGGCCCCACAACTTATACACTTATAACTTATATAATATAACAATACTTCCAAGTCTTTACCTTAATAGCAGCAACATACAAATAACATGTATCTATAAATATTCAACTCCATTTGCTTTCCTTTGTTTCACAATTTCTTTATAGACCAAAGTTGTACTTAATTTAAAACTTTCTCGAGGTGCCACAATCTCCCCCACTTAGGATCATTCTTCCTCGATTGATACTTGTATCTTACTTTCCATCCCATAACTATCTAATACATTCTTAACATGATTTAATCGACTCCGATCTCACTTGACCCATCATGAGCCCTTAAATTTGACTAACTCTCTAAATTTTTAAAATTTTTGCCAAAGTTTTCTTTATAAATATGCCTATCGGGTACCTGTCAGCTAGCCAAATTACATCCAAATACGGTTCATAGAGCGTCACAACACATATAATACTCAACAAATAATGTACGAGGCTTGCTTGGCCTTAAACTCAAGAAATAGTACACGAGGCTCCTCTTGGACTTACACACAATTAAAGGTCATAATCAAACATGTAACTTACCTTATACTCTGCATCCACGTGTTCTTTTCATGGAAATCTTAAGACTCATAGGCACAAGTCATGTACCTAAACATATCAAGTGAGAATTAGATATCAACAGAACAAAATATAATAGAAACTAATAATTGTATAATAGAACAAGTAGTTCGAGAACCTTCTGATAGTTTTTGAAATAAATAAGGGTATTTAGTTTTCATATCTACTTCTGCTTCCTAAGTGGCTTCTTCTACATTCTGGTTCCTCCGCAGGACCTTTACTGAAGCTATGTCTCTAGATATCAACTTTCAAACTTGTCAATCCAATATATCTATGGGTATTTCTTCAAATAATTAGTCTCCAGCAAGCTCGATACCTTCTATAGGGATGGTGTGAGATGACTCTCCTAAGTATTTACATAGCATAGAATCATAAAAGACTGGATGTACTGTAGTTAACTCTAGAGGTAATTCTAGCTCATAGCTTACCTAGAAAATTTTGCGAATAACTCTATAAGGCCCAATATACCTAAGACTCAACTTACCCTTCTTACCAAATCGCATAATGTCTTTCATAGGCGACACCTTCAAGAACATAAAACCATCAATTTGAAATTCAAAATCTCTACATCTCACATCTGTATATGATTTTTCCTACTCTGGTCAGTCTTTAACTGCTCTTATATGAGTTTAACCTTTTTGACTGCTTGATGGATTAGGTCCGAACCCAATACTTGTGTCTCGCCTTCTTTGAACCAACTATAGGCAATCTATATAGTCTTCCATATAGAGCTTCAAATAGAACCATGCCAATGCTGGAGTGATATCTGTTATTATAAGCAAATTCTATTAAAGGCAAATGATCATCCCAATTACCTTTAAAATCTAACCCGTACACTCTCAGCGTGTCTTTGAGCATCTGAATAGTGAGCTCTTCCTGGCCATATGTCTGAGGATGGAATACAATACTAAGGTTCACTTGAGTACCTAAGCTCCTATAAAATTATTTCCAAAATTGAGCTTTAAATAGGGAACCTCTGTCTGAAATAATGGACATCGAGGTCCCATGTAGGCGAACAATCTCTTTTACATATAGCTTGGCTTAATCTTCAATCGTGCTGGTAGACTTAAAAGGAAGAAAATGGGTTGATTTCATGAACTGATCAACAATTACCCAAATAGAATCATGTTTCCGATAAGAAAAAGGTAAGCCTACAATGAAGTTCATATTAATAGCATCCCATTTCCACACGGGAATACAAAAGTTTTGAGCTAGGCCACTGGGTCTTTGATGTTCCACTTTCACTTACTGATAATTAGAGCACCGTGACACATATTCTGATATATCTTTCTTCATGTCATTCCACCAGTAGATCTCATTAAGATCATGATACATTTTTGTAGAGCCGGGATGGATTAAATAATGAGAGCAATGTACCTCAGCCATAATCTGTTGTCATAACCCATCTACATCAGGCACACATAAGCTACCTCGACACCTCAAGATGCCATCACCTGCTAGTTCAAATGTCGTGATTCGATGTTATTGAATTACCTCTTTGTACTGGAGAAATAAGGGGTTATCCTACTGTCTCTATTTAACCAATGCCACAAATGATGACTCGGTCGTATTGAGTACCACAACATCACCATCTTCAGAATCCAAAGGGCAAACACCAAGATTGGCCAATTTGTAAACATCTCTTGCTACTTCCTGCCAAGCAGATGGCAGATATGATAGGATACCCATGGATAGTTGACTAAGAGCATCATCTACAATGTTGCCTTTACCGGGATGATAGAGAATATTGATATCATAATCCTTCAGTAACTCTAGCCACCTCCTTTGCCTCAAGTTCAACTCTTTTTCCTTGAATAGATATTAAAGAATTTTGTGATCAGTAAATATATCAATATCCATTCCATATAAATAATGGAGCCATATTTTAAGCACGAATACCAAAGTCGCAAGCTCTAGTTCATGAGTGGGATAATTCTGTTCATTCTTATTTAATTTTTGAGAAGTAGACACTATAACTCTTCCATATTGCATTAGGACACAACCTAAACCAACAACTGAAGCATCACAGTACACTACATATCCTTCGATGCCCTCTGGTAAGGCTAATACTGGACTAATAGTCAATCTGTGTTTCAACTCTTGAAAACTTCTTTCACAAGCATCAGACCACTGGTAATTAATCACTTTTTGTGTCAACTTGGTCAATGGGGAAGAAATAGAGGAAAATCCCTCTACAAATCTTCTATAATAACCGGCTAGCCCTAAGAAACTATCATCTCAGTAGGAGTGGTTGGTCGAGGACAATTCTTCACAGCTTCTATCCTCTGAAAATCTAATCTGATGCCTTCTCCAGATACCACATGACCAAGAAAGGCTACTGAGGTCAATGAAAAATCACACTTAGAGAACCTAGCACACAATTGGTGCTCTCTTAGTTTCTGCAATACTGACCTCAAATGATCTGCATGCTCAACTTTATTACGTGAATATATCAAAATATCATCTATATATACAATCACATACATATCAAGAAAAGGTTGAAAATCATGTTCATCATGTCCATAAAGGCTTTTGGAGCATTCATTAGTCCAAATGACATGAAAAGAAACTCAAAGTGCCCATATTTTGTTCGAAAGGCTGTTTTGGGAATATCTACTTCACAAATTCTTAACTGGTGAGAAATGGACCTCAAATCAATCTTTGAAAATCATTTAGCTCCCTGCAATTGATTGAATAAATCATCTATTAAGGGAAGAGGGTACTTATTCTTTATTGTTACTTTGTTCAGCTGCATGTAATCTATACAAATTTACAACGTGCCATCTTTCTTGTGTACAAAAAGCACTAGCGCACCCCAAGGTGATATACCGTGTCGAATAAAGCCTTTGTCAAGTAAGTCCTTTAACTATTCTTTTAACTGTTTCAGTTCTGCAGGCACCATTCTATAAGGTAAAATTGATATCGGCTGGGTACCAAGATCCACATCAATACCAAAATCGATCTCTCTGACAGGAGGTAATCCAGAGATTTCATCAGAAAATACATCTGATAGATTCTAGAGTCTATACCTATTTTTTAGCCACAATGTCTTTCACTTGGACTAGGTGATACAAACACCCCTTTGCGACAAGATTTTATGCCTTAGGAAAGGAAATAAACCTCCCTCCAAGCATTATAGAATCACCTCTCCACTCTAAGACTGACTCTCTCGAGAAACGAAAATGAGCCATCTTGGCTCGATAATCAACTGTAGCATAATAGGAGGATAACCAATCCATTCCTATAATAACGTCAAAAAAAACCATTTCAAGTTCAATTAGATTAGCCAATGTAGAAAGACCACATACGGTCAAGACACAATCATAGTAGACTCGTCTGGCTATAATAGAATCTCCAATGGAAGTCAAAACTGTAAATGGTTCTCGTAACAACTTTGGTTCTACTCCAAATTTCTTAGCAATGAATGTAGTAACATATGACAAGGTAGATCCTCGGTATATCAAGGCATATACATCATGTAAAAAGACAGCTAAGGTACCTGTGACCACATCTGAAGACGCCTCTAAATCTTGCCGACCAGCTAGTGCATACATACGGTTTAGGCCTGTGCTCGAACCGAGTCCTCTGACCCTACCAGATCCTCTACCTACTGATGCCTAAGGATTGTGAGAAGAAGAAGGCACTAATAAAGATAAAGTTGATACAGACCTTGTAGGCTGTGATCGATCACCTCTACCTTTATCTCTGAGTTGTGGACAATCATGTACCCTATGACCCTCTATACCGCACCAATAATATGAATTTGAACCACGCCGATAGTCCTATCCATGTGGTCAGTCACACTGCCTACATATAAGTTGAGGTGGTAACCCTTAACTAGCGACCCTCAGAGGTTGTAAATCTGGTGCTCTAGAAGTCTGACTCTGCTCATACTTGTGCCTCAAGAACTGATTTAGAGCATTAGATATGGAGTGCATAGATGACTGGGTCTGCCTGGGTGGCCCTAAACTAGTGAAAGCTCCACTGCCTCCCTAATACTGGTTGGCCATCCTAGCCCTCTTACTCTGCTCTTTCCCGCTATCTACCTAGTGATTACACTGATCTTACTCTATTTGCTGAGCACGTGCCATGATCCTTGCTATATCCAAATATTTATTCATAGCATCAACAGAAAGAAGGTCCTTTAAGGGGCCCGTAAGGCCATTCACAAAGTGATGAATCCATTTTGCTTGTGTACTAACCACCTCTAGAGCATATTTCAATAATTTTGCAAACCACAAATTATACTCCTTGACACTAAGATAACCCTGCTTTAAGGATAGAAGTTCATTCATCTTTGCCTCTCTGAGCTCTAATGGCATGAAATGATCTATGAAGGCTTCTGCAAATTCTGTCCAGACCGCTGGAGGAGCTTCCTGACCTTTTGAGTCAACCCATATCTCATACCAATTAATAGCAGCATCTTTCAGTTGATGGGTAGCCAATTCAACTACATCTGTATCCGAGACCCATATCACCTTACAAATTCTATAAGCCTCATTAATGAATTATTGAGGATCCTCTGTAAGCTTAGAACCTGTGAATTCTGGTGGATTCATACGGAGGAAGTCTTTGATATTAGATTTGGCAATCCCTCCTTGAGTAGCAACAGGTACTTCAGTTTAACATATATATGATGTCCATGAAGCCTCTAGTTAGTTTAACATGTTATACTACAAGTGACTAGTTGGCATCATGCCCAACCAGATACCTGTACATATAATAAAAAGTACTAGGCATAGACTGGCTCCAGAGAGAGTTGGATCTCACCAAAATATCAGTTAAAAATGGCAGTAGGGCCAAACGCGGATGTCTGCTATCCTGAGAATCTGAGCCTGCATTAATAAAACATGGTGGGCCCGAGTAGTCAGTACATAAACAACATGTACTGGTATGAAGGCAGACAGAATAACAAATGGACAAGTACAAAAGCTCATATGAGTCAAATGGTAAAGTGAAAAACACATGAGCCAACAAATAGCACATATATGATATGAATTGATAACTTATGCACCAAACTTTTTATCATCATATACAATGTTTAGAAAAACATTCATTATAATATAGGGTCTATACTTTTCCTAAGTTATGCACTTATCCTATAAGTCTTACAAATGATTGCAAAATGGCCTTTCGAAGGTGATCTGAGGCAAGTATAAAGTATATGTTGCCCACATACTCATTTCTATAATCTCATATGTGTAACTGTAACCATAGTCTATATCCAGGTACGCCCCACCTAGGGGCTCACTCTGAGGTGTTGCCCGCAGGCCATATGTGCCATATGTTGGCTCGAGTCAGGGAAAGCTAATACATGACATTCCAGCTAACTTCAAATACAAATGATGCCACAAAAGTAGGTACGCCCAATGGTTAGGCTGACTATAGTGGTCTAGTCTCGATCCTGTGCACAGAATCACATCGAGAGATATGCCAAGCAAAACCTATGTACCCTCCCGTCGTTAATGTTTATAAAATAATGCCTTGAAGGCCTATGGCAAGTGAGTTACGATAATAATCATTTAACTACCATATATAAATGAAACTATACTATTACTATTTACACCTAACGTGTAAGGGTTTCAAGTATCGAAACTTATGATAATATGGAATTTTCATAGAAATTTAACCTGAAGAAAGATATAGATACTTATAAGCTTGATGGTAGAGCGAACTAATGATATGTAAGGCAATATAAAAATTCTCCTTTCATATTTCATGAGAATAATACTAACATCAAACAGGAAGAAACATATAAGGTAGGGTGGTGACTTAGCGGTGAGGGAAGGTTTAGCTTTACATACCTTAGCGCTTAACTAGCTAAGATAGCTTTCTGAGCCTCAAACAATTCAACACACGATAGTATAAATTTTATCTTTCCAACCACCAACTTCCGTTATCCAATAGACAACTTCACTAGCTACAAGGATAACATAAACATTCATTAGTAACCCGTGGGTGCATTTAATAACCTATTCCGACAATTTTCACTTATGAACAAAATTAATCGAATTCCTTAACAAGGATTTGGGATAAATTCGAACTCCTTCAACCCATACAAATCAATACTAACCCACCCAACTGATTGAAATTCTTAAAACTTCACTTTACCAAAATTCCATCTCTTTCGAGAATCTTAGTTGCAAACCCATCTTCTAGCCTAAACACATTCTCTTCCAACCTCTCTTCTTTCACAAAATCAATAATGTCCTTGATCGACTACTCCAGCCTAAACACACGCTCTTCCATATTTCCAATTTTTGGTGTCTTTCTTGATGCTCTCAGTTTACTTGTCACCATACCCCAAGTGATATGCCTTAAAACAACATTTTCACTCAAATCCCAATCATCATCCCCGTCCTTACCATCCTCCGATGAGGTGATGACAGTCACACCCTCTAGATGTGCCTTCAAGCCATCGATGAATGTGTCCTTTGATTCGGTCGTGCATGCTTTGAACTTTTTCATGTAGTTTTGTTTCATTTCACGGACTGTGAAAATAAGGTACAGGTGCACTCTCCACAGATAAATAGGCAAATATGATTATTGAGCAACACAATATTAGTAAAAGTATTCTTTGGAAAAATAGCTTCATATCTTTGTGCTTCATTCGTTCAAATATGGATCATCTTCGATTAGTTTATCTCCTTTTGAGGTGTGCCATCTGATGAATCGGAGAATGGGCAGTGAGTCTTCAGTTAATTTACCATTTCCCTGCTGAGCTCAAGAAAGGCTTCATATATCCAAATCTGTGATCAAAAGAAGAAACAAAAACATATAACTTAAT
>NW_025851765.1:0-16442 GCF_002878395.1 Capsicum annuum | reverse complement strand
ATATATATATACTATTGTCTTTAAAAGCTAATTAATCAAAAATTTATCGTAAATTACAAAATTCATTGACATTATTATAGGATTGAGGAAATATACTACGCGTGTACGTAAATGTTGTTAAATTAACTACTTATCTGATTTATATATATACAAATTTTATTAAATTAATTGGATGCATGTTGTCCCGGTCCCATAAACAGTGTATGTACTGTGTATTTATATATATATGAATTGTATTAAATTAATTGAATGTTGTTATAATTATTATAGAATTTATTAATATTTTAATTTATTAAAAAATATTTTTTTATATATTACAAAACCGATCACAAGTGGTCGGTTTTCAAAATATTCTCAGAAAATCGACCACATGTGGTTGATTTTCTGTAATTATTTTTGAAAACTGACCACATGTGGTCGATTTTTGTAATATTTAAAAAAAAATATGACACCCAATTATTTATCTGACCTGACCCGACCCAATTCCAAATTTGCTTTCTAATTCCCCTAATTAGAATAACCCCCTCACAACTACCCACCCTTACCCTCAGCTCACAACAACGTACAACAACAACACACCCATCGACGATAGATCATCATCTCAGCCACAACCGTCGTCTCAGTCTCTGCCTCAGTCACCGATGGCAACAACAACCACTGTCTCAGTCACCCATTTGATTGCCATAAGTAGATTTACTTGTAATTACCTTCAAGTAACGTGAATTTGTGATTTTGTGAATATTCTATAGACCAAATTACCTTCAGTAGACTTAACTTCTTCCTGTGTTGTTTTCTCCTTAAGTGCTCTAACTTTAAACTTGGTATTGGAATTTGAGGTAGTTAAAGACCTTGTTTGATTTTCTTAAATTTGGAAAAACGGGTAACAATTAGCTAGATTGGTTGTTCAATTTTGGGCAAGCTAACAATTATTAACTGAATTGGTTGTGGTTTGAGTTATAGGGTTTGAATATTTGTTTTACTTAGCTAGATTATAGCTAATTTTTGGAATTTGAGATTGAATTAGCTAATTTTAGGCTTGTTCCTACATTAATTTGATTTTGAAGTACCTAAATTTTGGTTAGTCTTGACACTAATTTATCCATTTTACTCATTAATTGTTTAATTTTTTTTGGGGGAAATCTTATTCCTATTCCTTTACTAAATTGTTGTAATAATTTAAGCGAAAGATTATTCTTTGTAATAATTTTACTATTTGACAGATTCCAAATTCAGTGAAAGGATTGCTTTGCTATTTTTTTTGGTGACTGCTTATCTCTTTCACATTAATTTACGCCAAGCAAAGGTAAGTTGATATGCTCTTGTTATTGTAAATATTGAAGTCTAGTGAAGCCTTGTGTGACATTATTCGATTCACTTTGTTGTTATCTTCTTGTTATTGTTCATATTGAAGTCTAGTGAAGTCGTGTGTGGCCTTGTTCAATTCACTAGCATTGTTGTTGACATCTAGTTGGTCTTGTTGTTTCTTGTTTTGAATTCGATTTGGTTGTTGACTTAGTTACTTGAAAATGGTTAAGTGTAGGGACTTTAAAGGGGATTTCATGTTTTGAATGTGGTTTGGTTGGTGACTTAGTTACTTTAAAATGGTTAAGTGTAAGGACTTTAAAGTGGATTTTTTGTTTTGAATGTGGTTTGGATGTTGACTTAGTTAGATGAAATTGGTTAAGTGTAGTGACTTTAAAGGGGATTTTTTGTTATGAATGTGGTTTGGTTGTTGACTTAGTTACTTGAAAATGGTTAAGTGTAGGAACTTTAAAGGAGATTTTTTGTTTTGAATGTGGTTTGGTTGTTGACTTAGTTACTTGAAAATTCTTAAGTTTAGGGACTTTAAAGAGGATTTTTTGTTTTGAATGTGGTTTGGTTGGTGACTTAGTCACTTGAAAATGGTTAAGTGTAGGGTTTTTAAAGAGGATTTTCTTGTTTTTAATGTGGTTTGGTTGGTGACTTAGTCACTTGAAAATGGTTAAGCGTAGGGACTTTAAAGGTGATTTTTTTGTTTTGAATGTGGTTTGGTTGGTGACTTAGTTACTTGAAAATTCTTAAGTGTAGGGACTTTAAAGAGGATTTTTTGTTTTGAATGTGGTTTGGTTGGTGACTTAGTCTCTTGAAAATGGTTAAGTGTAGAGACTTTTAAGGGAATTTTTTTGTTTTGAATGTGGTTTGCTTGGTGACTTAGTCACTTGAAAATGGTTAAGCGTAGGGACTTTAAAGGGGATTTTTTTGTTTTGAATGTGGTTTGGTTTGTGACTTAGTTGGTTGAAAATGGTTAACTGTAGGAACTTTAAAGGGGATTTTGTGTTTTGAATGTGGTTTGGTTGGTGACTTAGTTACTTGAAAATGGTTAAGTTTAGGGACTTTAAAGGAGATATTTTGTTTTGAATGTTATTTGGTTGTTGACTTAGTTACTTGAAAATGCTTAAGTGTAGAGACTTTAAAGGGGATTTTTCGTTTTGAATATGGTTTGGTTGGTGACTTAGGCACTTGAAAATGGTTAAGTGTAGGATCTTTAAAGGGGATTTTTTGTTTTGAATTTGGTTTGGTTTGTGACTTAGTCACTTGAAAATGGTTAAGTGTAGGGACTTTAAAGGGGATTTTGCGTTTTGAATATGGTTTGGTTGGTGACCTAGTTACTTGAAAATGGTTAAGTGTAGGGACTTTAAAGGAGATTTTTTGTTTTGAATGTGGTTTGGTTGTTGACTTAGTTACTTGATAATGGTTAAGTGTAGGGACTTTAAAGGGGATTTTTTATTTTGAATGTGGTTTCGTTATTGACTTAATTACTTGAAAATTGTTAAGTGTGAGGGCTTTAAAGTGGATTTTTTTGTTTTGAATATTGTTTGGTAGGTGACTTAGTTGGTTGAAAATGATTAAGTGTAGGTACTTTAAAATGAATTTTGTGTTTTGAATGTGGTTTTGTTTTGATACTTAGTTGGTTGAAAATGGTTAAGTGTTCGGACTTTAAAGTGGATTTTGTGTTTTTAATGTGGTTTTGTTTGGATACTTAGTTGGTTGAAAATTGTTTTGAATACGGTTTGGTTGGTGACTTGATTGAACTTTTGTGACTTGATTGAATTTTTTAGACTTGATCTAATCAGTTTAATCTGATTGATTACGTAGATGAAACCTTATTATAGCTGGATATATCAACGGAACAATGATAATAGAATGGGTATTTGGGAGGAACTTGCTGAAGGTGTCAAAAGATTTGTTGAACATGCTAAGACACTTGATGTTTAGACACGTTTTGGGGCTATTCATTTTCCTTGTGTTAGATTTGACGGTATAATCTTGTAAGTAAAGAAGTTGTAAAAGAACATCTTTATAGAAAGGGTTTTCACGAGGACTTTTTAAGATTGCTTGGTATTCATGGTTATGTTGCACAAAATAACTTTGTTGTTTGAGAAAGTAGTAGGTCTGCAGGGCATAATGAATATCAAGATATTAGGATGGCAGAAATGGTGTACGATCTTTTAGGATGCAACACGGGGGCAACTTTAGAAAAAATGTCGAAGATGTTCCTAATAGTGAAGCGGGCTAATTTATGAACAATTGCATGCTGCTAGTCATCCTTGGTTTGATGGGTGTTCGTACTCTCGTTTGTCTATTGCTTTTAGATTATTAGTATTAAATCTAACTGGAATACTGCTCTAGGAGGAATAGACTCAATGATAGACCTAATTAAAGAGTTAGTTGACCCCAGCTTGGAGGTTCCTTATAGTCAAAGTTAGGTCTCTCCTCGATTAAAATTGATTGTTGTGAAAATGGTTGCATGTTATAGTTTAAGGAAGATGCTAACCTAGAGTCCTGTAAGTTTTGTCAGGACTATCGATATAAGTGTGGTTCTATTGGAAATCAAATTGTTATTAAGGCGATGCATTATTTACCTCTAATACCAAGGTTGAAGAGGTTGTATGCTTCAAACAGCTCAACTTCTCATATGAGATGGCACAGTGAAAATAGAAGGCCCACTGGTGTTATGTGTCATCCATCTAATGGAGAGGCCTAAAAGCATTTTGATGCAACTTATCCAGATTTTACAGCTGAGCCACGAAACATTCGTTTGGGATTATGTGCGGATGGGTTCTCTCCTTTTCAATTGATGCTGCACCATATTCATGTTGGCCTGTATTTATCACTCCTTATAATCTTTCTACTGAAATGTTGATGACTAGTCCCTATATATTTCTGAATTATGTTGTTCCTGGCCCGCGTAATCCAAAAAGAGGAATAGATGTTTACTTGCAACCTTTGATCGATGAACTTCAAATTTTATGGCTTTAGGGGTTGAAACTTGGGACATCTCTCTTAAGAAGAATTTCAATCTGCATGCATATCTAATGTAGACTGTTAATGATTTTTCCGCTTATGGAATGTTGTCTGGGTGAATGACAGCCGGAAAGCTAGGTTGTCCATACTGCATGGAAAAAATAAAGTCTTTCACATTGAGACATCGCAGGAAAAATTCATGATTTGATTGTCATCGTTGTTTCTTGCCACTGATCATGAATTTAGGAGACTCAAGAATGCATTCAGAAGGAATAGAAGGGAATATGATGGTCCACCTCCAAGGTTGTTTGGTCTTGACATCTGGGAGATAGTTCAGGATTTGCCTATGGCCAGCGAAGAACCATTGTACAGGCTTGATGGATATGGTGTTTCACATAACTAGACTAAGAAGAGTATATTTTGGGAGTTAGAATATTGGTTAGATAATTTACTTAGAAATAATGTTGATGTCATGCATACTGAGAAGAACTACTTTGACAACCTGTTCAACACAGTTATGGATGTCACCGGCAAAACAAAGGATAATCCTAAGGCCAGACTTGACTTACCAGAATATTACAAACGCAACGAATTACACTTACAGGAGGGCCCAATGGCAATGTTCTTAAATCCAAGGCTAGTTTTACATTAAAATTAGACCAAAAGCGTCAAATATGTGAGTGGGTCAAAAGTTTGAAGATGCCCGATGGATATGCCTCAAATTTAGGAAAGAGAATTGATACAGAACTGGGAATATTTCATGGAATAAAAAGCGATGATTGTCATATTTTCATGGAACAATTACTCCAAATTTTTTTTATTGGTTTACCTGAAAACATATGGAAACCAATAGCAGAGATCAGTTTGTTCTTTAAAGATTTATGTGCCACCACACTAAAAGAAGAAAATTTGGCGCGAATGGAAAGTAATATTGTTGTTATCACCAACAAGCTGTAGAAGATTTTTCTGCCAACATTTTTTGATGTGATGGAACATCTTCCCATTCACCTTGTGCATGAAGCTCGGCTACGCAGTCCAATTCAAGCTAGGTGGATATATCCATTCGAAGGGTAAGCAGTTGCAACATATTTAAATTCATACATATCTTTTTTAAATATAGTAAACATCTAATCTTAAGATTGTGTAGGGCAATTGGAAAACTGAAAAGGGGTCCCAAAAATAACTATAGGGTGGAAGGCTCTATAGTTTAGGCATATCTCGCAAAAGAAATGTCTCAATTTTGTTCATACAACTTTCGTGATGAAATTGCTTATTCAAGAAACCAGACGAATCGTCATCAGGATGATGTGAATGAGCCTTATTTGCAATCGATATCAATTTTCAATCAATCTGGTTGTAAGACTAAAAAGATCATACCTAGCCAGTTCACTCCCATGGAAAGCAAAACAGCAACTTTGTATGTCTTGCTGAATTATCCGAAAGTTGAGCCCTTTCTAAAGTAAGGAGATTAAAATTTTAACATATCTTATTTGTTTACTCATTCTCTTAAAGAAAATAATTGTGTTTCGCATGTTGTATCTTCAGTTCATTTAAGACTCAATTCCACGAAAATCAAGTGTACGCATCCTTTGCAACATGGTTTACATATGAGGTTCATAGGTGTATTAATATTTCTACAAATTTTAAACATTTACACATTCCTCAACTAACATATATATAGTATATATATATATATATGTATAATATTTTTAGGTATTTACACATTCCTCAACTAACATATATAATATATATATATATATATATATATATATATATATATGTATAATATTTTTAGGTACACCACTCACCAAATGCAGCCGCATACGATCAACTCTTGAGAAATATTTCTTTGGGTCCAGTTGAAGCTCATGCAATGTCCCATTACACAGTAAATGGATTTAAATTTTCTACTGAAAAATACTCCAGAACAAGGAAAACAAACAATAGTGGTGTTTGGGTTAAGGCTGATGATGATGTTGATTACCTTGGCATCATACACGAGATCTTAGAACTGGAGAATGCTGGTTTCCCAATAACAAAAATTATTCTCTTTTGATGTAAGTGGTTTGATCCAAGAACAAGAGGTACAAGAGTACATAAGGAGAATAACATCATTGAAGTGAAGCACAATAGGTTGTATCCTGTTTACGATCCATTTGTTCTAGCGCAAAATGCTAAGCAAGTGTATTATGTTCCTTATCCATTGCACAGTGACAAGTCTGATTGGTGAGCCATAGTCAAAACAAAGCCTATGGGACGGGTGGAAGTTGAGAGTGTGCTGGAGACTGCATATCAAAATGAAATGCAGATTGCTCACCAGCTCGTAGACGTTGACTTGGTGGATAATTTGAATCACCCGAAAAATATATTTGAAGAAGTTAATATTGTGCAAGAAGAGGCTGAGTGGGTAGGAGATGAGAAAACATTCGAAGAGGGTGAATAGTTTAGTGGAGAGTCTTCAGAAGAGGAGGATTAGTTGTGTAGGTTGTATTTATTATGTATTGATGTCTTTATACTTTGTATTATATATTTACCTTTATGTTTCTCGTTTAAGATTGATATGTAATATACTATTTAAGATTGTTGTTTTCACAGTTTAATAATTTATATAGTAAGAAAAATATTCTTGGCTATCTCATTTTGTTGGAGCGATTTGAAATGTGAATTAGTAACTTGAAATTAGTTATTAGGAATGTTATCTTATATATTCATTTTGTAGGAACTAACTACTTGTTAACTTTATATAATTTAGATGATAGGCAGAGGTGACAAAGGTAAGGAAAAAGTTGATCTTACAAAACCAAAAAAGAAAAGACAACATCTGCCTTATAGACGACCGACAGGTATTCATATATCTGAGGGTCGGTTTGCTGATGCGATAGCACGACCCTCGTATTCTAGGTCATCCCAGCATTTGGTTCCCACTCATACACATGTGGGGCCACTTCATGGGTCTACACAGACCCAATCTGCTCCCATCACCGTGCCACGGCCACCATAGTACTATCAAACGACCGCTGGCACATTCGGACATGTTCCATCATTGATACCCTCTTATAGCAGTCATGCAGCTACACACAATGATTCTGCTGGGTCTATTAGGTTGTTGGATCTTCAGCTTGGAGGCACTCCATCTGGTGCTTTAGATCCACCCACGCTAGTACATCTACCATCACTTAATCTGCAGCCAGGAGACAGAGATGATTATGGGAGGCTTCATCTCATTCCATTTACGATAGGGTAAGATTTCTAAATATAATAATATTATTTATTTTTCATTACTATATTATTATGCTCTATGAAATTACTGTTTAATCTTGTGTTGTAGGTTTAGGCCGGATGCTAAAGGTTGACAAGCTGTGAGAAAATGCATTTGTCGGAACTTTAACAGCTACTCGACTAGTTGGCATCAAGTTCCATAACTTGACAGGGAGAGAATGTTTAAAGAATTTAAAGTAACAATTTAACTTATCGACTACTTACACTTTGTTAGAACAAATGATTGAATATTACATTTTTGTTTTTGTTGTAGAAATTTTACTGGTGGGATGATACGAATACATTTATTATAAGGAGAAACTTTTTCAGAAGATATAGAGTCAGGTTTAACAATCTGTTGGATTATGCCGGAACCAAGTTGGTAAAACCTAACTGGATTAGTGAACCCTTATAGAAACTGTATCTTTGCCTTTAGGATAACGAAGGATACCAATTGCTGAGGAAAAAGGGAAGGAAAGCCTGGACATCATCGAAGGATGGCTCCCTACATACTGCGGGTGCCAGAAGTACCCTTGCTGTGCAAGAAAAATTGATATGTAAATTTTACAGTTTTAATTGTTTGTTTCTATTTAAATTTTTAATTGTTTGAACATTGATAATTTTTTAATATGCACGAAAAAGAAAAGGGTCGGGAGATACCACACTATGAGTTATTTGAGGAGACTCATCTGAAGAAGAAAATGAACCTTACTGATGAAGATGTCTGGGTTGAACCTCGTGCAAAAGCTGCCCATGTAAGAAATAAATATTGCATTTATGAGTTTTTTTCTCAAATTTGATATTATTCAATTATAAGTACTTTAATATTTTTTTACTTTTAATTTTAACTTTACTTTGAATTAATATAGGACAAATATAGGCAGCACCTTAGTGAGTATCGTAGTACTCAGCCTCCTGAAACTCAGGGTGAATCACTACCCCGACATGTAGAGGAGGAGTTAAGGTAAAAAGTTGTGCGTCCTGCAGTTAGAGGCCATTACTACGGATACCACAACAATTTTTTTGGTGACAATATTAGTTGTTCGTTCGGCCCTGCATACTCTAGCTCTTCAGTTGATAGAGAAACCCTTGAAAGACTAGAAAGTACAGTTTATAAACTCACTGAAAAACTTGCTGAACAAACAGAGAGGTCACAGAAAAGGAAGGAGGAAACTTCATCACAAATCAGGATACTGCAGAAGCAGTTCAGCTCTTTCATTCTAACTGCAGGGATTATTCCTCCATGTCCTGGTGATGCTGTTCGGGCTGCAAAAAGACTTGGCCCCTTGGATGATATCAGCATAAATGAGGATATGGAAGACGAGGACGAATCTGATTATGATGACTTTTAGTTTTTTGACTTTTGTATGTGTTATACTTTGAATTTAGATATTATCTTATAGTTTGCACATTTTTGAAACTATTGTTGTAGTTGTTAACACTTTTGAAACTATTGTTGTACTTTGTATTTACACATTATACTGTAGTTTGTACTCTTTTGAAACTATTTTTGTGTTGTACACTTTCGAAAGCATTTTCAATTGCTGATTTAAAAAAAATTCATAGAAAAATCAATCACAAGTGGTCGATTTTTCAGAAAAAATAAAAAAATCGACCACTTGTTGTCGGTTTTTTATTAAATAAATTAATTAATTTAATAGAAAAACAACCACAAGTGATCGGTTTTCAATTAGATTAATTAATTAATATATTAGAAAACCGATCACTTGTGGTCGGTTTTTATTTTTTTATTTTTTATAAATTATTTTTTCAAATTTTAAAAACATAATAATGAATTTTAAAAATAAATATATTTTTTTGAAAAACCGACCACAGGTGGTCGTTTTTTTTAAAACTATCAATTATTTACCGACACACAGTTTGGTCGATTTTGTGGTCAAAATTTTGGGAAACCGACCACTTGTGGTCGTTTTTTCCTTTTTTTTTAGTAGTGATTTAGAAAAACATTTTGCATTAAATAGCTATTTTTTTCCTCCATCTTTATTTGTCCATTATTGACTTGACACATCTTTTAAGAAATAATAAATAACAGAGATAATTTTATATATTACCCATTGATTAGAATAAATTCAATTTTTTGTAACATATATTGGATAATGAGAAGTTATCTATTGATTTTTCAAGGTGAATAAGTATCATTGGATTACTTTTTATAACATGTCAAACATGTACAAATTTTATATAGTATGGAATGAACGTGTAACTGCACGTTCACTTAAACTCTCTCTATATATATATAATATATTAAAAATGTGAAGGTCCATAGAAATATTATTTGAACTTTTTGTCTTTCATTAAAGTCTTTGTTTTAGACAAAATTGTCTTTTCACTATTTTCCTAATATTTAACAGGTGAAAATTAACTAAATATTTATAGTAAAATAATTTCTTATTAAAATTCATTAAAATTAATGAAAATTAATATATTTTTCATTAGTTTAAGAATTCTAAATCAACTAAAGGTGATTTTAATAAGAATTGAAAAATCTTGAAATAAATATCAAAGAGTTAGAATAAGAAAAATATAAGAAATATCAGATTTTTAAAACTTTTACGTAAGTAATCAAAAATTTCCTAAAGATTTAACTTTAAAAATAAGAAAAAGTTTAAATATAAAAAAATAGGCGTACTACAAATATGGTTTATATCGATGCGTCTCTCTTAGCCTCTAACAGCAAGGGAAAGACATACACAAAAGTGACGATCCATTAACTACTTGAAACTTATGGTGGTAAAATATATATGTGATGACAATAAAATACATAATCTTTGAGTAGTGATTTAAACTTTTTGCACTTTATTAAAATATTTGCGATAGACAAAATCGTCTAATCTTAGTTAATCAAAAATTACACGTGCGAGGAACGTGCGATTAAACTAGTATAATTTAAATATGTACACTATAGTTGTACTATTAGTTCAGTTTAAATTCTTGTATTAGTAATACTTGATGAAATATTGGTATCTTTTACAGCCAGTACTTTGACGAGCGATGGAGCAGCCACTCCAGGAGGCGGGTTTATTGCTGCAGCGATTTCCCATGCATTTTCTCTTTTTGTGGCAGTTTCAGTGTTAGCAAATATATTTGGAGGTTATATAAACCCCGCTGTTATGTTTGGTGCCTTTTTGGGAGGTCATATTTCCTTGTATAAAAGTATTTTGTATTGGATCGATCAATGCTCTCTTCCTCCTCAAGGTTGCTACCGGTGTCTTGGTAAGTAATTGTTTTGACTACTACATGCACTGCTACATACACGACTACTGTTCCATTGGTGTGCAATACTGATAGGAGTAGTTAGTTGGTTACCCAATAGCTGAGTTAGTTGTAGAAGTTGTTGAAGGTTGTTAAAGGTTGTTAGATAACAATTAGTTAGTTAAAATGATCTGTCAGTGAGCTAGATACATGATTCACCTCTTATATCATTCTTAGCTCAATTCTATTAATAGACTTGTAATTGTAAGCTTTAACTAAGAATAATGAAAATTCAGCTTCAATCTATCTTCTTCTTCTCCTTCATTGCAAGATATCAGGCTGCAATGCTTCTATTTCACATAGTATCAAACCCACGAGCTCAACACTAAGTGTGTTTTCAATCTTATTTCACTGAGTTCTCTGTGCAATTTGAGATCTCTGTTTCAGTACATTTTTGATCTTTATTTTTAGTTTCTTCTTCTTCGTAATTTAGACCTACATTACAGTTACATCCTATAAATCATGGAACCAAAAATTGATCAAAGTGATCCACTTTTCATTGGTCCATCTGATAGTTCTAATGCTGCACTTGTTCCAATCAAGCTAACTGGTTCAGAAAATTATAGTTTATGGAGTTGATTGATGCGTATTGCTCTCTTAGGGAAGAGAAAATTTAGATTTGTCACTGGAACCTGCAGCAAGGAGTCGTATAGAGAGGAGCTTCATGAGCAGTGGGAAACATGTAATGCAATTGTGCTTTCCTAGATCATGAACACTGTGAGTGAAAGTCTGCTATCCAGAATTTTTTATGCCACGAATGCTTGTGCAGTTTGAGAATATTTGAAGGAGAGATATGACAAAATGAATCGTAGGCTTATATATCAATTGCATCATGAAGTCAATATGCACTCTTAAGGTACAGATTCAATCTCAGCCTATTTTACTAAATTGAAGAGTTTATGGAGTGAGTATGATGTACTAGTACCAAATCCTAGTTGTGATTGCCCTAAGTCTAGAGAGTACTCAGATCATATGTGTCAACTTAGACTTTTACAGTTTTTAAGTTGTCTAAATGAGAGTCCTATGATCAAGCTAGAAGATAGATATTGCTCAAAGGAGTGACTCCTACTCTTAATCAATCTTATGCTATGCTTATAAAATATGAAATCTAACACTCAGCTTGTATGATAACTATGAATGATAGATCAAAACCACTTGCTATGCAAGTGAATCGAAATTATGGTTTTGGACAAGGAAATACTAACTATAAAGGCAGAAAATATGAATACTTCCATCTCTTAGGTTATACCAAGAAAATTTGTTATAAGTTGGTAGGGTATCCAAATGATTGGAAGAACAAGAAGAAGCAAGGCTACAATTCTAACTTCAGATCACAGAACACTGGCAGTTACAGTTTCTCCATACACAATGGTGGTAACAACTTTGTCAACGCTGGTAACAAGTCTTCTTAGGGTCCAACTATGGTAGCTGGTCAGGTTGATGCTACTAGTTCTAGTCATGAGTGACTCACGTACCACTGGCCAAGCCTTTTACTAAGGAGAAATACACTCAGATTATGACCATGTTGAGCAAGAATTCCAACGATATGAAACAAGTAAATATAACAGCTATTACTACTTGTTTCTTATCCAAAGAATGTCCTGACAGTTGGATTATAGACTCAGGTGCCACACATCATATGTCTTCACATAGACACTTGTTCAAGAATAATACCAGATTAAATTCTAAACATTTAGACAAGTTGCACCTCCCAACAGGTGATAAAGTGACAATCTGACACACTGAAAAAGCCTATATTTTTGCAGATGATGTGATCAAATATGTTCTACTTGTTCCAGACTTTAAACTCAATTTGTTGTCTATTGCTAAGATAACCAAGAAACTTTCATGCTTTGTATCCTTTTATCCTGATTTTTGTATCTTTTAGGACCTCTTCAATGGCAAGGTGAAAGGGATTGGAAGACAAGAGGGTAGACTATATGTTCTTAAAGGTGGTTGGACGGGAGATACTAATCAGTCAGGATCAAAAACCTGCAAATTCATTGCAGAAGTCTTAACTTCTAGTTGCAGCTTATGGCATCAAAGACTTGGACACCCTTCTTCTCAAGTTCTCAAATGTTTAGACACTCTAAAGAATCCTAGTGATTTAAATATGTTGAATAAATGTACTATGTGTCCACTAGCTAAACAGACAAGATTGTCATTTCCTACAAGTACTACTAGATGATCCACTTGTTTTGAACTTGTACACATGGATTTGTGGGGTCCATATAAAACTTCTACTTTTGAAAACAAATTTTATTTCTTGACTATGGTCGGTGGACATAGTAGATACACTTGGGTGCACCTGTTGCAGTTAAAGTCTGAGACTATAGTGGCCATTAAAATATTCATTTCGATGATTAAAACTCAATTCAGAATGGTGGAGAAAACCATTAGATCTGATAATCAAACTAAAATTATCAACTATCAATGTAAGACATTATTTTAGTCCCTAGGCATTTTGCATCAGATCAGGTGTCCTCACACTCCTCAACAGAATGAAGTTGTGGAGAGAAAGCACAGACACATATTAAACATAGCCAGAGCACTGAAGTTTCAGTCTCACTTGCCCATTAAGTATTGAGGACTATGTGTAAAGGTTTCAGTGTATATAATGACCAGGTTACCATCTTTTGTGCTGAGTGGTAAGAGCCCATTTCAGTTGCTGTTTTCCAAGGATCCCAAGTTGTCTCACCTCAGGGTATTTGGATGCCTATGCTATGTAACTATCTTACTAAGAGGTGACAAATTCACAGAAAGGGCCAAACCTACAGTATTGGTGGGATATTCAGAGTCTTAGAAGGAATATTTACTGCTGGATTTCACCTCAAAGAGACTATTAGTCAGTAGAGATATTGTGTTTCATGAAGATACATTTCTTTTTGCTCCCTCACCAACACAAAATACACAAGCTTCCTTATCTGAAGAAGTTATCACTAACTTCTTGATCCCTACAGATGCTGAAATACTCACTGAGACATCTATTGAGGGTGTTATTGAAGATGCTCCAATTGAGGAGGATGACATTACTAACGATACATTACCTGTTGTTGCTTTACCTAGAACAGATCCTGCAGTCACATGTCAAGATGAGCCTTTCCTGTATAAACCATCTTTCAGTATACCAATAAGAACAAGCAGACCACTAGTATAGATGCATGATTATATTGACACTTCCAGAAACCAGAGATGCAAGCATCCATTAGCCAACATCTTGTCTTACAAAAATCTGAGTCCTGCTTATCAGTGCAATTTAACCAAATTCTCTACTTTGACTGAGCCTCAACACTTTAAAAAAGCTGTACAAGATGAAAGATGTGTAGAAGCTAGGAAGTCAGAAATTCAAGCCTTGGAAGCCAACAACATATGGATCATTGATGATCTACCTAAAGGGAAGAATACTGTTGGTTCCAAGTGGATAAATAAAATAAAATATCTAGAAAATGGTTAAGTGAAGAGGTTCAAATCAAGGTTAGTGGCCAAAGGTGTAAAACCCCACAAAAAATTCTCTCATAGAATGAGCCTTAGGGCGTGTCAAGTGAGGCATAATTTCGTTCCTAAAAGATTGAGAGAGACTTCCTAAGTTAGTATCATGTTAACCATATAGAATTTCCCTAATTTCAATTTTTTATCACATGGAAAATTTGATAATCTTTTCGTCGATATAAGATTCGCCCAAATCTGAGACCCGAGTAAGAACTTATGGCTAATTTAAGTCCTAGTCATAAAACAACATTATTTTAGTGCTTGGCATGTCGCGGAGAGGGTCTATTTGACAATTTTTAATTTCCAGTGGAACTCCACAATAGCGCATCGCGGAGGACCCCAATTTCCCAATAGTCAATTTCCAGTAGCCTGGCGCAATTGTGACGCGTTGCGTTGAAGTTCCAGGTCCCAACTAGTGGGAAAACGCAATGGCTCCACATTGTGGTGAATACAAAAGTCCCATTTGTCAATTTCCAGTGATCCACCGCGATAGTGACGCGACGCGGTGGCCCATAAAATTGGGTTCCCAGTTTATTTTTTCCAGCTTCGTACAGAAATTAAAAAGGGTACTTTGGACTTTTTTCAAGCCTCTTAAACCGTGCAAACACCAAATTAAGGTCATTTACAAGCATTCTATGAAGTCTTTCTCAAGTTTTATCTCAAAAAAATCCTAAGTATCAAAAACCTCTTCCAAGAATCTCAAGAATCCACCATAGTTTTTCTAAATTGAGTCAAGATTCTAGGTTCCTAACTCAAGGGATTCAATAACCCTCATTCAAGAGTACGAATAGAGTTCCAAAAGTAAGAGTTCATCCAAAGCTTCTAAGTCAAGGTATGTGGGGTTTTTAACAAGGATAATCATTTCACCCTTGTGCCCAAAGGCTTATTTAAACTACAATTCTCTGTAATTTATGAGATTTTACAAGAAATTGGATTGGGATTTTTCACCCATTATTATTGGTTGCAAGCTTTTGATGCTTCCCATGAATTGAGAGTCTAATGGCAGGATTTCCACATGTTTTCTTAACAACTTGCAACTGGGCCTGTACCCCATGATTTTAATCCTTGAGAAGTTAATAATTGAAATGCTTGAAATATTGAAGTATATGAGTATGTTGAGATTTTGAGATAAATAGCTGAAAATTTCCAGATTTCAACATGAGTTATGAATCTATATGCAATCTATTATGCTTTTAATGAGTTCTAACTTGATATTGAATTATGGGTTAGTAAGCCCTACTTGAGACTTGAGATTCTATGAACTATTATGCTATAAACACCCATGATTTGAGTATTCTGAGATTATTGAGAAATGTTTTGACCTAATGATCATTGAGTTTTAAAATCCACTCTACTACATGAGATTACAGATTTGATTATTGGGTTCTTATTGAACCATGAGATTATTCTAAAGTGGATTTTCATGACATGAGCGAGATAAACTAAAGGGACTAGTATTTAGCACCAAGTTGGGTAAGTTACCATGGTTTCTTACCCCAGAACTACGTGCCACCGTAGGTTGGGCCTAAGTCTGCGACGATTGTTGGACCTAAGGCCGAGATATTGTGCCCGAGACCGAGATAAGTGATCACTGAATTAAGTTTATGCTCCCTGGCAAAGAGTATGATGCTCCTCCCCAACGTGGGGTCTCTTAATTAGGAGGACAAAATGTTGGACTCCATATAGCTCGCATGGTTTATGTCGGTTAACAGAATCACCCTTAAAACTAAAGCTTTGAGATAAGATATTTTCCTTTAAAACTAAAATACTTTCCCTTGATATGAGTATTTTTCCCTAAAGCTTGCAATGAGATATTTTCCTAACGTGAATGAAATGCCTTCAAGTTTGTTCCAAAGTTATATGATTCCGAATTCCAAGTATTTGAGTTCAAAAGAGTTATGAGTTCTTGAGCATTAAAGAAGTTTTACTCTCCATGAGACATATGCATGAGTTGAAAGTATTTCTTAAAGTTTCCTTTAGCCTTGAGTGATGAGAATAAGAGAAGAGTACAAATTTCAGAGCTAAAAGTATAATGACTCACAAGATTGTGTTACATGTTCCATTTTACATGATTCATGAGCTTTGCATTTTTTATATATTCAAGTCATGGGAGTCATTACTTTTTACATGAATGATTT
>NW_025851764.1:0-8623 GCF_002878395.1 Capsicum annuum | reverse complement strand
GTATAACTAACTTTTATAAAATACCAAAAGTGACTAGATATGACACGGAAAGCCTTGAAGCAAACTAGAGCTCACCAAAAATAGCTGGATATCCTGGCTCCTACTTGCGTAATGTATGAGTTGAGGTACCTGTGCCTGCAGCATGAAATGCAGGTCCCCTGTAGGGAACGTCAGTATGAAATTTGTACTGAGTATGTAAAGCTGTAGATAATCACATATGATATAAGAGCTCAATAGAAATCAGAAACAAGTGAATAAATCATAATAGAAGTGGACCACACTTACTAGAACTTGTGACAACCTGTACATTGTATTTATTTAATCACTTTACGTTCGTTCTTATCATCTTTGTAATCATAACTATACTATACTATGACCATTAGGCTGCCTCCAGTACATATCAACTGGGATCGACCCATGATCGGCTTATGCCCCTGGGATACCACCCATAAGCACATAAATTGGGATCAACCCATGATAGGCTTATGCCTTTGGGATACCACCCGATAAGAGAGAACTTCCATCACTTAGTTCAATTAATCTTTGAGATTGTTATTTTGGTCGCCACTGCATTTTTGATACTTTGAAACAATGATACATCAATAAGAGACATATAAATAGACCATCAATGCAATAACAATGAAGTAAGAACTCATTGGCACATCAATGAAGTGTTTTGGAGTCATCAATGCTATAACAATGAAGTAGGAACTTATTGGTATATCAATGAAACGTTTTGTAGTCATTAATAGCACATGGATCTTGTTTGTGTAACTGGATACCTTCTGACATTCATTAGTGCAATAAATATGTAAGATTTGGAAAACAAGTAAGTACTGGAATGTCTTGACATCTTGAAGGGTAGAAACAAGTTTATTGGTAACGTAAGACATCATACAAAACCATTATGGATCATATGTTATTGAATAACTTTGGAAACTTTCTTAATAGAATAATTGTTCACTTTCATGCCAAAGATATGGTATAGAGTATGCTTTACGTACCTGACTGTCAACCTTCAATACTAGTCCTAAATGGATGTCTTTTCGGATTACTTATCTACAATGAACATACATAGTAATCTAGTATTAGCAACCAAACGTCATAATTCAATTATTTGAATTCACCAAACTAGTGGTTCAGTAGTAAGCCTTAATTACACCATAAAGGGTGTCACCTTAACCCTCTTATACTCCAATTACATTCACATGCCATGCATATTCATACAACATCCTCCAATCTCAAGTTTGGATTCATTTATCCTTCCAACCAATCCATTAAACCAAATTGAGTCATAGACATAAATAGTCATCAATTCAATAGTATATCACCATATCCACCTTCCATAACTCAATTACCATATCCACTTTCCACAATTCGATATAACCAAACCATGCAAAATAGTTCATAACGCTATTTCCATCATCTTTCAATAACATCTAATACATATAATTCTTTATCACACATATACATAAGGAAAAGAACAAACAAAAAAGATATTCATACCTTAGAATTCACCTCTTGATTATGCAATCCTGTTTGAACAAATAATAGGTGTCGTTCGAAGCTCTCGAGATGACAAACGCAGTTATTGGATTACTTTGGAATTTCTACGGTTGAATCAAAAGTAATTTAAAGGTCAAATTTGGCTAGGGTTTGTTCTTTCTCAATGATTGATGATGAAAATGAGTTTTTGAACTCATATACATGTACATATACATATATTCCTGTCCATTATATTAAGGGAGTTATGATCATTAGAAGTTGACCCAAAAATTTGGCTGGCCTCAGTAGTTTGTGTGCAGGAAATTTTCCTGCACATTTACTATTCACAAATATCCTGGCCACTATTTTATAGTTTTGAACATGCTCGATTATATCGGAAACCTATGCATTTTTGAAAATCTTTATAGAATTGGAAAGCTTATTTAATAACCTTCGGATGGAACTATCGACGAGCAAATTCCAGTATAAATAAAATAAAAAATTAATTGCATATAAATAAGACCAATACACGTACTTGAATACGCCAATACACATACTTGAATACGGCGTGTTACATCCTTCTCCCATTTAGGACATTCATCCTCGAATGTTAGCGTATTTATTTAACCAAAAAAAGTTCAAGTCCATCATTAATATTCACATCATAACACAAATACTATGCATAAATTAAAAAAAAAACTTACTTGTTAATGTTCTAAGTCCGTTTCTTAAACTTCCTCTTCATCTTTGAACAAATAAGGGTACTTAGATTTCATTGCTTCCTCAGCTTCCCATGTGATCTCTTCCCTTTGATGATTTCTCCAATGTACTTTCACAGATGCTATCTCTTTATTTCTCATCTTCTTAACTTGGCTATCTAGAATAGCAATAGGCACTTCCTCATAGGTAAAATCTTCCGCAATATGCATATCCTCAGTAGAAGTGATATGTGATGGATCTCCGATGCACTTTTGAAGCTTTGACACATGAAATACCGGATGTACTGATGAGAGCTCTTGGGGTAGCTCTAATTCATATGAAACTTGTCCAAACCTTCGAGTGATCTTAGACGGGCCTATATAACGTGGACTCAACTTCCCTTTCTTGCCAAATCTCATTACCCCTTTCATTGGTGATACCTTCAAAAATACCTAATCATCTATAGAAAACTCTAGCCCTCTCCTTCTACTATTTGTATATGAGTTGTGTCAACTTTGGGCTATTTTCAGTTGTTGCTAAACTACTTTAACCTTCTCTATGGCTTGATAAATAAGTTTTGGTCTGAATAAAAGAGTTTCACCCACTTCAAACCATCCTATTGGTGATCTACACTTCCTTCCATATAAAGCTTCATATGGTGCCATTTTGATACTTAAATGATAGCTTTTATTGTAGGCAAACTCAATAAGAGGTAAATGATCATCCCAGTTGCCCTTAAAATCTATTACACAAGCTCGTAGCATATCTTCAATTGTTTGGATGGTACATTCTGGTTGTCCATCTGTTTGAGGGTGAAAAGTTGTACTCAACTTCACTTGTGTTCCTAAACACCTTTGAAATAAATTGGGTACCCCGATCTAATATAATAGAGATTGGCACTCCATGTAATCAGACTATCTCTTTAATGTATAGCTTCGCATACTCTACAACTGTGTAAGTGGTCCTAACTGGTAGGAAATGTACGGAATTGGTAAGCCTATCAACAATCACCCATATAGAATCAAACTTCCGGGATGTACGAGGCAAACCAATAATGAAATCCATGTTGATCATGTCCCACTTCCAGCTTGGAAGATTAATGCATTGCATATAACCTTTGGGTTTTTGGTGTGCAACTTTAACTCTTTGACAATTTGGACATTTAGCTACAAATTCTGCAATGCTCTTCTTCATGTCATTCCACCAATATATATCTTTCAAATCTTGATACATTTTGGTTGATCCTGGGTGAATGGAATACCTTGAACAATGTGTGTCTGTCATAATCTTCTTTCTTAGCCCATCTACATCCGGCACACACAATGGGGTTTGGAACTGAAGTACTCCTTCTCGCGTAAGCTCAAATGCCTTGGTCGCACCACTCTGAACGTTCTTCTTAAGCTGTAATAAAATAAGATCTGCATATTGCTTCTCTTTCACTTTAGCTACTAATAAAGATTCCGCAACATTATGTACGATAAGCTCTTTATCCGAAGTTTTAAGAAGGCGAACACCTAAACTAGCTAACTGGTGAAGATCTTTAATCATCCCTTGCCTTTCTATAGGCACCATCATAGCCTTACGACTTAACGCATCAGCTACCATATTTGGTTTCCCTGGATGGTACAAGATATTAACATCGTAGTTCTTTAATAGTTCAAGCCATCTCCGCTGCCTTAAATTTAGATCTTTCTAATTAAAAATATATTGCAAGCTCTTATGGTCAGTATATATATCAACATGAACCCCATATAAGTAGTGGCGCTATATGTTTAAAGTAAAAATAACTGCTGCCAGCTCAAGATCGTGTGTAGGATAATTTTTCTCATGTGGCCACAATTGTCTAGAAGTATATTCTATTACCTTATCCTGCTTCATCAATGCACATCCTAAACCAATTCTAGAAGCATCACAATACACTGTACACCCTTTGGTACCTTCTGGAAGTACCAACACGGGTGTAGAAATCAACTTGTTCTTTAAATTTTGAAAATTCTTCTCACAGGCATCATTCCATTGGAATTTGGATGCTTTATAGGTTAGCTTGGTCAAGGATGCTAAAATGGAAGAAAAGCCTTCAACAAACCTTCTATAATAACCGGCCAACCCAAGAAAACTATGAATCTCCATAGGCATTGTGGGCCTTGTCCAGTTCTTCACAGCTTCTATCTATTGAGCATCAACCTTTATCCCTTCACTAGATACAATATGACCTAAAAATGTCACCGACTTTAACCAAAACTCACATTTAGAGAACTTTTCATAAAGCTTACAATCACGAAGAGTCTGCAATGCCTGTTATAAGTGATTGGAATGGTCCTCTTCTGATCTAGAATAAACTAGAATATCATCTATAAAAACTAACACAAATACATCCAAGAATGGCTTAAACAACCTATTCATCAAATCCATAAAATATGTGGGTGCATTTGTTAGCCCAAATAACATAACTAAAAACTCATAATGACCATACTGTGTTCGAAAAGCTGTCTTGGGTATATCCTTCTCTTTGACCCTCACTTGGTGGTAACCTGACCTTAAATCAATCTTAGAAAAGCACTTGGCGCCCTGTAACTGATCAAATAAATCATAAATTCTTGGGAGAGGATATTTATTCTTAGTAGTCACCTTATTTAATTATCGATAATCAATAAACATCCTCAGAAAGCCATCCTTTTTGCGCACAAATAACACTGGTGCTCCCCATGGGGACATACTAGGCCTTATGAATCCCTTCTCTAGAAAATCTTTCAATTCTCATAATTCTGCTGGGGCCATTCTATACGGAGGAATGGAGATTGGTTGGGTGCCTAGTATTACATCAATACCAGACTCTACTTCTTGTTCAGGAGGCAAACCTAGAAGATCTTCAAGAAATACATCAGAAAATTCATTTACCACTGGAACAGAGTGAAGAGCTAGTGACTCCTCTTCTGTATCCCTTACTATAACTAAATGATATATGTATCCCTTGGAAACCATTCTTCTTGCCTTAAAATAAGAAATAAATCTACCTCTTGGAGCGCCAATTTCACCTTTCCATTCAAGGACTAATTTATTTGGAAAATGGAAATATACCTTTTTCGTGCAGCAATCAATTGTGGCATAACCAGACGCCAACCAGTCCATACCCATTATAACATCAAAATCTACCATTTCTAACTCCACAAGATAGGCCATCGTATCACGACCACAAACAGTTACTATGTAGTTTCGGTAAACCCTTCTTGCTATAATAGATTCCCCAACCGGTGTGGACACTTCAAATGGCTTAACTAATAGTTCGGGTATTCTTTTGAACTTTCCAACAAACAATGGAGTAACATAAGATAATGTAGAACCGGGATAAATTAAGGCATATACATCAAATGAAAAGATAGACAATGTACCCGTAACCACATCTGGGGAAGCCTCTAAATTCTGTCAATCCGCTAGAGCATACATATGATTTTGAGCCCCACTAGAACTCGTGGCTCCTCTATCACCTCTAACATAACCCATTGGTTGTGCACCCCTTCCTAAATAAGACATCGATGATGATGATATAACAAATGACCCCGTAGGTCGTGTCGTAGCCCCTATGCCCTTTCATGGGCATTCTCTCATCATATGATCTAACATACCGCACCAAAAGCAAACATTGGTACCCATCCAACATGCGCCCAAATGATACCTTCCACATTTATTGCATGGCTCTCGAGGAGTTCTCGATTGGCTTATATTCCCTTGCCCTTGGTGCCCCATTATTCGCAAACTCTGTCTCTCACTTCTGTGTCCAAATTGATTTCCTCTGGACCCCTGGAAATGTGTTGGGTCACTAGCTGCAGAATAAGAAGATAATGACCTAGGTGGTATAGCAGAAAACTATGGTCTGAACCCTCTTTGGGATGCCATGAACTGCCCTGTAGATCTGGCCCTCTTGGAATATCCTCTTTCTAATTCCTGTGTTCTTCTTCTCTACCTCTGATCTTCCATTTTCTGTGCAAAAGCTTGGATCCTCGCTATGTCCATATCTTTTTTCAAAGCGGCAATAGTACAATCTCTAGCCAGATATAGATCCAGCCTATCTACTTATTGGTGAACTCTGTCATTTATAGTAGCTACAACATTAGGAGCATATCTCGACAAGGAATTAAATCAGAGACTGTACTCCCTCACGCTCATAATCCCCTAACGAAGATTTAAAAACTGATCTGCATGGGCCAGACGAATCTCGAATGGAGGATAATAATCAAGAAATGCCTCTTTGAACTCCTTCCAAGTAGCTGGGAGTGCATCAATACCCCTAGATCATTTCCAGTCCTCGTACCAACATATAGCCTCCCCTTTGAATCTATATACCGCTAACTCCACTATCTCTCTACCCGTTACATGCATAACATGTAAGGCCCTTTGAATTTGATCAATAAAGTCATGTAGGTCCTCGTTAAGATGTGATCTAGTAAAAGTGGGAGGATCCATCTTAATAAAATCCTGTGTTCAATGGCTAGCTGCCCTATCTGTACCACTAGGACCCGTGGTAGGAATGGCTTGCCCTTGAGCTTGCCCAGTAACTATACGAGTCAAAAGTTGCACTACATTTCTAAGATCTTGATCAGTAGCAGTAATAGGTTGCTCTGGGGATATAGTTATCCTCCCCCTTATTTCTCCCGAAATGGAAGAAATTTCTGATGCATTTTCAGCTGGAGCCTCACTTTGATTAGATGGTATAGTGGGTGACTTACTAGTCCCCTCTCTGGCAGCCACATCTACTTGCTTACCAGTATTCTTGCTTCTAGTAACCGGCATCATTACTATACTAAGAGAAACAGATGGATTCAGTGGTCAACTATGGCTTCATATACAATATAGGCTCTATCACACGATCCAAGACATGAAGAAAAGAGACAATTCCTAAATATCCATAGCCTCCTATTTATAGATACGGTGCACAACGCACCGATATAAGACTCTACATAGACACGGCTTAGTAGACTCACTAGGACGAGCTTCTCTGATACGAATTTTGTCATGCCTCATATCCAATTGGGGCGGACTGGCACCCGTAACCGAGGAGGCTCGGGAGAACTAGCTCATAACCTTATACTTCCCATGCATACCTCTATGACAACCCAAAATTGAGACAACATCATGTCGCATATAAAAGGAAATAATCACCTGTATAAGCTCGAGCATACATATATATGTATATATAATACTTGGCCGTTGGAGCCATCACGTCTATTAACAAAACACCACTTTGACTGTACATTAGGTCTACAAAGCCTTTAGACAATACACAGAGTTTAACTAAGGTCGGGACACACCCCGCCATATAACTAACTTCTATACAAACCAAAAGTGACTGGATATGACACGGAACGCCCCAAAATAAACTAGAGATCACCAAAAGCAACAAGATATCCTGGCTCCTACTTGTGCGATGTATGAGCTGAGGTACCTGTGCCTGCAGTGTGAAATGCAGGTCCCCCATGGGGGACGTCAGTACGAAATATATACTGAGTATATAAAGCTATAGATAATCACATATGATATAGGAGCTCCATAGAAATAAAAAACAAGTGAATAAATCATAATAGGAGTGGACCATACTTATTAGAACTTGTGACAACCTGTACATTGTATTTATTCAATCACTTTACCTTTGTTCTTATCATCTTTGTAATCATTACTGTACTGTACTATGACCATTAGGCTGCCTCTAGTACATATCAACTGGGATCGACCTTTGATAGGCTTATGCCCTGGGATACCACCCATAAACACATAAATAGGGATCGACCCGTGATAGTCTTATGCCCCTAGGATACCACCCGATAAGACAGAACTTTCATCACTTAGTTTAATTAATCTTTGAGATTGTTATTTTGGTCGCCACCGCATTTTTGATACTTTGAAACAATGATACATCAATAAGAGACATATAAATAGACCATCAATGCAATAACAATGAAGTAAGAACTCATTGGCACATCAATGAAGTATTTTGGAGTCATCAATGCTATAACAATAAAGTAGGAACTTATTGGTATATCAATGAAATGTTTTGGAGTCATTAATAGCACATGGATCTTGTTTACATAAACGGATACCTTCTGACATTCATTAGTGCAATAAACATGTAAGATTTAGAAAACAAGTAAGTAGTGGAATGTCTTGACATCTTGTAGGGTGGAAACAAGTCATTGGTAACATAGGACATCATACAAAACCATTATGGATCACATGTTATTGAATAACTTTGGAAACTTTCTTAATAGAACAATTGTTCACTTTCATGCCAAAGATATGGTATAGAGAATGCTTTACATACCTGACTGTCAACCTTCAATACTAGTCCCAAATAGACTTCCTGTCTTTTCGGATTACTTATCTACAATGAACATATATAACAATCTAATATTAGAAACCAAACGTCACAATTTAATTATTTGAATTC
>NW_025851763.1:2780-3968 GCF_002878395.1 Capsicum annuum | reverse complement strand
TTGTTAGCCCAAATGACATAACTAGAAACTCATAGTGATCATACCGTGTTCGAAAAGCTGTCTTAGGTATATCCTTCTCTTTGACCCTCACTTGGTGGTAACCTGACCTCAAATCAATCTTAGAAAAGCACTTGGCACACTGTAACTGATCAAATAAATCATCAATTCTTGGGAGAGGATATTTATTCTTAATAGTCACCTTATCCAATTGCCGATAATCAATACACATCCTCAGCGAGCCATCCTTTTTGCGCACAAATAACACTGGTGCTCCCCAGGGGGACATACTAGGCCTTATGAATCCCTTCTCTAGCAAATCTTTCAATTGATCTTTCAATTCTCGTAATTCTACTGGGGCCATTCTATACGGAGGAATAGAGATTGGTTGGGTGTCTGGTATTACATCAATACCAAACTCTACTTCTCGTTCAGGAGGCAAACTTGGAAGATCTTCAGGAAATACATCAGAAAATTCATTTACCATCAGAACAGCGTGAAGAGTTGGTGGCTCTGCTTCTGTATCCCTTACTCTAACTAAATGATATATGTATCCCTTGGAAATCATTCTTCTCGCCTTAAAATAAGAAATAAATCTACCTCTTGGCGCGCTAATTTCACCTTTCCATTCAAGGACTAATTTATTTGGAAAATGGAAATATACCTTTTTTGTGCAGCAATCAATTGTGGCATAACAAGACGCCAACCAGTCCATACCCATTATAACATCAAAATCTACCATTTCTACCTCCACAAGATCAGCCATCGTATCACAACCACAAACAGTTACTATGCAGTTTCGATAAACCCATCTAGCTATAATAGATTCCCCAACCGGTGTGGATACTTCAAATGGTTTCACTAACAGTTCGGGTATTCTTTCGAACTTTCGAGCAACCAATGGAGTAACATAAGATAATGTAGAACCAGGATCAATTAAGGCATATAAATTGAATGAAAAGATAGACAACGTACTCGTAACCACATCTGGGGAAGCCTCTAAATTCTGTCGATCTGCTAGAGCATACGTACGATTTTGAGCCCCGCTAGAACTCGTGGCTCCTCTATCACCTCTAACACGACCCATTAGTTGTGCACCCCTTCCTGAATAAGGCATTGATGATGATGATGCAACAAATGACCCCATAGGTCGTGCCATACCCCCTATGCCCACGAAGGGGCATAGGGGGT
>NW_025851763.1:747-2680 GCF_002878395.1 Capsicum annuum | reverse complement strand
GATCAATTAAGGCATATAAATTGAATGAAAAGATAGACAACGTACTCGTAACCACATCTGGGGAAGCCTCTAAATTCTGTCGATCTGCTAGAGCATACGTACGATTTTGAGCCCCGCTAGAACTCGTGGCTCCTCTATCACCTCTAACACGACCCATTAGTTGTGCACCCCTTCCTGAATAAGGCATTGATGATGATGATGCAACAAATGACCCCATAGGTCGTGCCATACCCCCTATGCCCCTTCGTGGGCATTCTCTCATTATATGCCCCAACATACCACACCAAAAGCAAACATTGGTCCCCAGCCGACATGCGCCCAAGTGATACCTTCCACATTTATTGCATGGCTCTCGAGGAGGTCTCAATTGGCTCATATTCCCTTGCCCTTGGTATCCCACTATCCGCAAACTCTGACTCTCACTTCTATGCCCAAATTGATTTCCTCTAGACCCTTAGAACTGTGGTGGGGCACTAGCTGCAGAATAAGAAGATAATGGCCTAGGTGGTCTAGCAGAAAACTGTGGTCTAAACCCTTTTTGGGATGCCATGAACTGTCCTGTAGATTTGGCCCTCTTGATATATCCTCTTTCTGATTCCTGTGTTCTTATCCTCTGCCTCTGATCTTTCATTTTCTGTGCAAAAGCTTGGATCCTCGCTATGTCCATATCTTTGTTCAAAGCGACAATAGTACAATCTCTAACCAGATATGGATCTGGACTATCCACATATTGATGAACTCTGTCATCCATAGTAGCTACAACATTAGGAGCATATCTCGACAAGGAATTAAATCAGAGACTATACTCCCTCACACTCATATTCCCCTGATGAAGATTTAAAAACTGATCTGCATGGGCCTGATGAATCTCGAATGGAAGATAATGATCAAGAAATGCCTCTTTGAACTTTTTCCAAGTAGTTGGGGGTGCATCAATACCCCTAGATCATTTCCAGTCTTCATACCAATATATAGCCTCCCCTTTAAATCTATATGCCGCTAACTCCACTGTCTCTCCACCCGTTACATGCATAAAATCTAAGGCCCTTTGAATTTGATCAATAAAGTCTTGTGGGTCCTCATTAAGATCTGATCCAGTAAAAGTGGGAGAATCCATCTTAAGAAAATTCTGTGTTCTAAGGCTAGCCGCCTTATCTGTACCACTAGGACCCGTGGTAGGAATGGCTTGCCCTTGAGCTTGCCTAGCAACTATATGAGTCAAAAGTTGCACTGCATTTCTAAGATCTTGATCAACAGCATTAATAGGTGGCTCTGCGGATATAGTTATCCTTCCCCTTATTTCTTCCAGATTGGAGGAAGTTTCTGATGCATGCTCAGCTGGAGCCTCACTTTGATTAGCTGGTATAGTGAGTTACTTACTAGTCCCCTCTCCGACAGCCACATCTACTTGCTTACCGGTATTCTTGCTTCTGGTAACCGGCATCATTACTATAATAAGAGAAACAAACGGATTCAGTGGTCAACTATGACTTCATATACAATATAGGCTCTATCTCACGATCTAAGACATAAAGAAAAGAAACAATTCCTAAATGTCCATAGCCTTCTGTTTATAGATGCGGTGCATGACACACCATAAACAAGACTCTACATAGACACGGCTTTGTAGACTGACTAGGACGAACTTCTCTGATACCACTTTTGTCACACCTCAAATCCTATTGGGGCAGAGTGGCACCCGTAACCGAGGAGGCCCGGGAGAACCAGCTCATAACCTCATACTTCCCATGCATACCTCTATGACAACCCAAAATTCGGACAGCATCATGTCGCATATAAAAGGAAATAATCACCTGTATAAGCTCGAGCACACATATATATATGTATATACAATACTTGGTCGTTGGAGCCATCACGTCTATTAACAAAACACCACCTAATGTACAGTCAAGGTGGTGTTTTGTTAATAGAC
>NW_025851763.1:0-647 GCF_002878395.1 Capsicum annuum | reverse complement strand
AGCATATAAAAGGAAATAATCACCTGTATAAGCTCGAGCACACATATATATATGTATATACAATACTTGGTCGTTGGAGCCATCACGTCTATTAACAAAACACCACCTTGACTGTACATTAGGTCTACAAAGCCTCTAGATAATACACAGAGTTTAACTAAGGTCAGGACACACCCCGCCATATAACTAACTTTTATATAATACCAAAAGTGACTGGATATGACATGGAAAGCCCCAAAGCAAACTGGAGCTCGCCAAAAGCAGCTGGATATCCTGGCTCATACTTGTGTGGTGTATGAGCTGAGGTACCTGTGCCTGCAGCATAAAATACAGGTCCCCCGTGGGGGGACGTCAGTACAAAATATGTACTAAGTATGTAAAGCTGTAGATAATCACATATGGTATAGGAGCTCAATAGAAATCAGAAACAAGTGAATAAATCAAAATAGGAGTGGACCACACTTACTAGAACTTGTGAGAACCTGTACATTGCATTTATTCAATCACTTTACCTTCGTTCCTATCATCTTTGTAATCGTTACTGTACTGTACTGTGACCATTAGGCTGCCTCCAGTACATATCAACTGGGATCGACCCATGATAGGCTTATGCCCCTGGGATACCACCCATAAACACATAAATAGGG
>NW_025851762.1:3003-3563 GCF_002878395.1 Capsicum annuum | reverse complement strand
ATAAAGTAAATGTATAATAATCTATTCTATTTGTACTATATTTAATATCTTGTTTGAGGTTATTTATGCTACTAACTATTTCTTCTTGTTCTTTTTTTAATGAATTTTTTAAACTATGTAAACTTTTATCTTTGCTTTTTTCTAGATTTTTTAAGGTTTCGTCTATCCATTTTAATTTTTCTATTAGATTTTCCATTATTTCTCTAATTTTTTTTCTATGTCTTCTTGGTTTGCTCTAATTTCTTAATATATCTTGACATTTTTAGTCTGTATAATATCCATCTAAATCTAAATAATATTGTTGTTCATAATATATGTGTAAGTTTTCTATACTGTTTAATAATTCTTCCTCTTCATAATCTTGTAATTTTTTTCATATTATTTTCTTTATGTCCATAATTTCTATATCTCTAAGTATATATAAAACAAATATTTTAATATCTTTTGTCATTTAGGCTTGATTAAATGCTTTTTAATAATATTTTTCAATTGTTTGTTTTAGTCTAAGTAGTTCTTGCATATTTTCATTAAGGAATTCTATATATTTTACATCTTTAGTT
>NW_025851762.1:1239-2903 GCF_002878395.1 Capsicum annuum | reverse complement strand
TTCTAGATTTTTTAAGGTTTCGTCTATCCATTTTAATTTTCCTATTATATTTTCCATTATTTCTCTACTTTTTTTTCTATAATTAATTTCTTTATGTAGGTCTTCTTGGTTTGCTCTAATTTTCTTAATATATCTTGACATTTTTAGTCTGTATAATATCCATCTGAATCTAAATAATATTGTTGTTCATAATATATGTATAAGTTTTCTATACTGTTTAATAATTCTTCCTCTTCATAATCTTGTAATTTTTTCCATATTATTTTCTTTATGTCCATAATTTCTATATCTCTAAGTATATATAAAACAAGTATTTTAATATCTTCTGTCATTTAGGCTTGATTAAATGCTTTTTCATAATATTTTTTAATTGTTTGTTTTAGTCTAAGTAGTTCTTGCATATTTTCATTAAGGAATTCTATATATTTTACATCGTTAGTTTCCATGTATTTGTCAAATTTGCTTTTATTTGTTTTTCTACTAATTATATGTTTCTCATATCTTTTTTCCAAAATTCTAAATATACATAATTTATCATAGTTAGTGTGTGGGTTTGGCATGTAAGTATTTATAAGAGTAGTTCGGTAGGTCTGGTATATAATTAATTCTAGTCATAAAATATCTATCAAATATTTTTTCCAATATGATTTTTCTTATATCCACTATTTCTATATCCTTAAATACATATAAAACGAGTATTTTAAATTTATCTACCATTTCGTCAGATAAATAATTATTCATTTTTCATAAAATTGCTATTTTCAAAATATTTCCTTCAATCATGCACACAACAAAATATGATCACTTTTGATTGCTATGTACTAGATTATTCTTAAATAACATATTTTTTGGTCACTATTAGCATGGTAATCTGGATACTTTTCCCTTAAACAACGTCTCTACTTTGGTTACTCCCCTATCACGGCTTTCTTGCCTCACCAGTTTCACCTTTAGGATGACATAGTTCTTAGAGATTTTTCTCCTTTTCCTCTTTGCTAATAAACTTCCTAACATGCTATTTTTCGAATAATTCTACTGTAAAGCAACTAACATGAACTTATTTTATCATATCATGATTGTTAGGAATTTATGAATTTAGCTATTCATAATAGTAAATGAATATATCTGTTCTGGTAGTTTTGATAATTCTAAGTTTTGTTCCTCCATAGATTTTTCCATTGAAATATACCTATTTTTTAATAAATAAGCAAAATATTTGTTGTGGACAAGAGAGAATATTTGTGCTTCAACTCATGAAGGCTTATATTTTTCTGCCTCCGATGCCTTCATTTATAATGAATGATTTACATAGTCCTTACTAATGTTTTACACATTTTTTTTTAAACTTTACGTCCTATTCTGTATTTACAAAAAGTCTAAAAACTAGACTAAAAAGTCTACAAAGTCTTTATCTACCAAAAAAGTCTTCTAAAAGACAAAAACTAAAACTTTACAATAATTTACAAGTTACGTAGAAAATTGTGAAAGTTTGTTACATGTCACTTTCACAATTTAATAGCTTATCTTTTATCACCATTATTGCTTCCGTTGATATCTTCTTCTTGTCATATCTGCTGCTTTTTTATCTTCTTTCCAGCTGGCATGCTTATCTTCTTGATTCTTTTATTCTAGGCGGACTTCTGGGATAATATTATCTTCTCCAT
>NW_025851762.1:0-1139 GCF_002878395.1 Capsicum annuum | reverse complement strand
TAATCCATCTGAAATAAATCCTCTCTTAATTGCTCTTGCAGTAGATTGTTTTTCTGGATTTAGTAATGTCATTATCCATTGTCTAACATCCTCCATATCTGCTTGTCGTAGTTCTTTTGAATTTGAATAAATCATCTGATGATCTCTTGAATAATAGCTCCATATTCGATTTTCATTGGTATAATTGTTTGCTAGTTCTTGAATAATTATAGCTAGTCCAATAAGTCGTTTGTTTGCATAAAAATCAGGTATCACGATTCTAGGTATCTCTGGCTGCTGCATAATATCTTCTGGTATAATTATATATCTGGTTAATCCTATTTTTACAACTTGTATAACTAGTTTTATCTCGTTATATAATATCTCTGCTAGTGCAGTATAACACTTTATATAAAATAGATTTTCTTTGGTTACTCTTTTATAGGTGTTGAATATTTTTTGTAATTCTTCCGTAGCTGGTAGTTCTTCTCCATCTTGGATATATATGGTATTTGATAATCCATAGTCGAAACAAGTTTTTATTAGGCTTGGGTTAGTTTTGGGTAGTGCAATTAGCTTGTTGTAACCTTGTAATCTTTGGGTTATATAGTTTGTGTTGGGTTCTTTGATATCTGTAGCTCTGGGGTTAAGGTTTAGAAAAGTTTGTACTCGGTAGATATTTTCCATGTATTTTTGGGCTGTATAGTTATAAACTTTTTTATCTTGGTTCAGACTATCTCGATATGTGATAATTTGTAGGGGTATGCTCAAGAGGTCTTTTTGTATTTTTGGTGTAAATGGTTTTTCAAATGTCTTATTTAAGTTCATATTTTGGTATCTTTGTCCAATAACTCCTTTGCTTGTACCTGCAAAAGCAGATTGGTAAACGTTATGGGTTTTAAGGAGTGCCCCAACGTCTTTTTCTAGCTCTGGAATTTTAATGTCTTCCAATCGACATAGCTCTGCGCACTGCTGAGTTATCTGATTTGTAGCTGTAGACTTCAGTTTATCTTCATTAGTCTTTAGCTTTTCTATTTCATTACCCGTACTGTCCACTTTCATTGAAAGCGTAGTTAGGGTTTTCAATATCTTTTCTAAAGCATCATCTTCTATTATATCAGTATGTGTAGCTTTGTCTTGATATGTAGTCTGCAATAACA
>NW_025851761.1:0-1412 GCF_002878395.1 Capsicum annuum | reverse complement strand
AATTAGAGTCAGCCCTTCCCTTTGATGCTACATCTTTAACCTTCTCGATAATGAGTGCTTGGTGAGAAGATCCATTTGTGTCATTATGTGAGCCATATCTTGGTCATGTTTTTCTTCTCTCTGTATCTACTCTACGGTTATGCTAATAGATACAGTAGATCGTGCTACCTTAGACTCTGTAGTATGCCAAGCTTAATAGTGTAAGGGTAAAATAGGTATTTAAAAAAAACAAGTAGGAAAAGGGGGGAGAATGCTTATTGTTTAAAGTTGAGAGGGGGGTTTGATTTTTAAAGTAAAGTTAAGAGGGGGAAATAACTTTCATCTTTTTTCTTAGATTTGAGGAAAATAAGTTCATTTAAAAAATATTTTTCAAAATCTTTAAGCCAACAAAATATGAGAAAATTGAAAAACATTTTTGAGAAAAATATTTTCCTTCATGCCAATCCCACCCTAAGGGAGTAATATTATCTAGTTTTTCAGTGCAAACTTTCATTTTAAATGGTACCAATACAACGTGATTTGCCTCCATAATTAAGATGCCAGAACGCCGACCCGTGCATAGAGCTTTAGTATATCAAACTGCCCCTAATTAAGATATCGGAACAGATCAACGGGTGGTGGGATTATCAGCATTCGACTATTGGGTCCCAGCATCAGTGTAAAGAGTACGCAATGAATCAGTTAAGATAACTGCTCTATAAGAGAGTTCGAAATCAAAATATGTCATGAAACTAAAAAAATTATCAAATTATACCATGTATATAGAAGTTAACCATAATATGTTTAACTCTCTTTTTAAGAGATTTATGTGAATTTCATTTAACGGAATTTGTCAAATGGAGTTAAATTCTAAAAAAGTGCATAATGTATTTTTTTTAAACATAACTCACTTAAAAAGAGAGTAATATAATAGTTGTTACATACCCCACTTTTAAAGTGAGTTGTGCATTTTTTCTACATAAATTACCTAAAAAGTGAGTTATATAATAAAAGTTGCATAACTTACTTTTTAAGTGAGTTATGCATTTTTTTTCTACATAACTCACTTACGACACTGACTTTTTTTATACATAAATATAATAAAAATTATATAACTCATTTTATAAAAATTTACATATTATGTGAACAATCAATTTATCTTTTTAAAGTTTTAATTTTAAAAAGAAGATCAATTAATACGAAATGGAGAGAGTAAAATTCACTGATTTTGTGAGTTATTCAAATATAAAATAAGTAAAAAAAATAAGTTATCCATTGAATATAACTCTTAAAATATGTGTGATAAGTGCATAACTTTATTAGTGATATGAAATAAAGTTAGTGATATGTGTGGTAAGTGCATAACTTTATTAGTGACACTTTTTTTAATAGTATTTTTTGACTGATAAACGTTTATGATGAACATGTCAACC
>NW_025851760.1:827-1132 GCF_002878395.1 Capsicum annuum | reverse complement strand
AACTGGAGTATTCCAGAAGAGTCTTTTAACACGATTTATCAAATAGGAAAATTTAGTTTTTTACAAAAACATAATATTAAGACCTCTGAGTCTACTATTGCCATCAATAATTCTTTAGAAATTATTCAACTGTTAAATGACCTCGACATAAACCGATTTAAAAATCAGTTTAATTATCTGCATGTCGGACTTTTTCAAGTGGCCATTAAGCCACTCTTTAGACAGGGTCTAGACATCCCTATCTGTGAGTCCCTAGAACCTGAAAATCCTTATGATCCAGGCAGTCCTACAGCCTCAGATATGGA
>NW_025851760.1:0-727 GCF_002878395.1 Capsicum annuum | reverse complement strand
GAGGCTGTAGGACTGCCTGGATCATAAGGATTTTCAGGTTCTAGGGACTCATGGACCCTAGTGGATTGCTGATAATAAACTTTCGGGACAGGACCAGAGAAGTCGACTCTTCTTACTTTGCCCTTGTCATTGTTAATATCATTTTCGTCACTTCCCTCCTGGGTTTTTGAAGTGGAAGCTCTGTTTGAGACAGATCGTCGAAACAAAGAGTTCCGAGGGGCGTCGAAGCCTAAGAATTTTAAATCAATCGAGCCATCAGGATGCTGAATAACCCTTTGATTTGTGATTTTTTGGGATAGATACGAAGGGGTTGGGTGATAGATTCTTTTGGCTTTTTGTAAAGCTGATTGATTTTCTTTTGGCTTTTTGTAAAGCTGATTGATTGCCCTTTAGAAAAGCATCTGGTCTTATAGAGTCCTACTAGGAATAGTAGAATGCCTCTTCAAAAAATAATTCCGGTTCTTTGAACCTCTATCTTTTGAAGGGGTCATTTCTTTATTCTTAATAGGGGTCCATATAGGCCATAGCTATCCCTTTGGGGTTTTGCATATCCCCATTGTTATCGCTGCTTCCTGTGGAGGAAGCTTCTTCCAGAAGCTGTAGTACTTCTTCTTCGTTGGTTTCTTGGCTTTCCATATCTTGTAAAGCCTTCATCAATTTCTCTTTGAGTGCCTTTTTACTCTGTGAGACATTGGTTGAAGATGCTGTTGTTTTTCCTTTATCAGGA
>NW_025851759.1:0-6952 GCF_002878395.1 Capsicum annuum | reverse complement strand
CTTAGTAGCAATCCTTGTGTTCCAGAACTACGTAGCCAGCGTAGGTTGAGACATCTTAACCCGTCAGATTATGGTTGATGGGTGGGCTTAACCCATCAGTTTAGGGTTTCCACCATTCTTATTGAGTACCCACCAGATAAGGGTTACTCACGGATGTCCTTACTCATGGCACAGTATTGACACCCCTCCAGTCGGGGCAGAGATTGGACCCCAGCTTAGCCATAACGGGATACATGGGGCATGTCGATTAAACACTACTTCCCACAGTTTTAGTATCAGTCTCAGTAAAAGAACTCAGGGCATTCTTTAGAGTTTAGTATATATAGAACTGTCAGATACAGTCATCCATGTTATCAATTTTTGTATCAGTCTCAGTAAAAGAACTCAGGGCATTCTTCAGATTTCAGTATATACAGGACTGTCAGATACAGCCGTCCATGTTATAGTTTCAATATTAGTCATGACAGTTATCAGTAAACGATGTATTAGCTTACAGGTTATGCTATCACATATTCACAGTCCCAGTTTCTATATATGTGTATTTGCACTCCCATGTTAATATTAGTCAGCCAGTGTTGTTCATGCATGAAACCCTTTATGTTTAGCCTGCCTTCCTCGTATACTCAGTACTCCAGTTGTACTAACACATTTGCGCTATGGTTCTTTATTTTCATGTTACACCATAAGTTCCGAGACACGAGCTCCAGCCCAGCAGTAGTGGTAGCATTCCAGGAGTAGAGACACAGTGAGTCCTTATTGATTTGAGGACATTATGATTTGATTTATTTATTTATTTCTTCAGTTCAATTTTATGGAGTTAGTTGGAGACATATTCCTTCAACTCCTTATTTAGACAGTTTAGAGGCTTTCAAACCTACTTTCAGATTTATGTTCAGATTGAGTTATTTTGGGTATTTTCACCCATATGGTTTATTCAGTTGAACCTTATGGCCTTACAGTTCTATGTATTCTGCATTATTAAATCATGATTTGTAGCATACAGGTACAAATATCAGTCATGGGTTATCTTGTGGTCCCTCGAGGTCCTGAGCATCGTGTAGCATTCCGGTTCAGTGAATCAAGGTGTTACAAACTTAGTATCAAAGCCTATGGTTCAATAGAGTCTTAGGAAGTCTGAAAGTTGCATCTAGTAGAGTCTTGTACATGGGTGTGTTACATGCCACATTTATGTGCGGGAGGCTATAAGATGTTTTAGGAATAGTCCCCTTTCTTCATTATTCATGTCATGCTAGTGAGCATAATCACAAGTTAAACTCTCAGTCTAATCCATTCTTCTCTTATTCTAGACCATGGCCCCAAAGAGAAGAAACCAGCCAGCTCCTCAGCCCGAAGATCCTTTGGGCGAACATGTTTCCCATGTGGAGTTTAGAGCCGTATTTACCACACTTTCTCAGTCCATGGCTGCACAGAATGAATGGCCACCAGTCATTCTGGCCAATCCAGTGGTCACTCCCAAAGCATCTAGGGTTTGGGACTTTACCCGAATAAACCCTCCATCCTTCCATGGGTCTAAGTCTGATGAGGACCCTCAGGAGTTCATTGACCAAGTTCAGAAGGTCATTGACATCATGGTTGTTACTGCTATTGAGAGTGTTGAGTTAGCCGCCTACCATTTAGAGGATGTTGCTCATGATTGGTACAAACAGTGGAAGTCTGAGAGGTTAGATGATACAGACCCTATAGAGTAGGAGGAATTTGTCACAGTCTTCTTAGACAGATTCTTTCCCCAAGAGCTGAGGGAAGCCAAAGTTCTTGAGTTTATCAACCTCAGGCAGGGGAATATGATAGTTAGAGAGTATTCTCTCAGATTTACTCAGCTAGCCAGGTTGCTCCTCATGTGGTTGCAGAAAATAAAGCTAAGATGAGCAAGTTCGTGTCAAGGGTCAATGATAGCGTGCTAAATGAGTGTAGGTCTGCAATGCTGATCATTGATATGACCTTAGCCAGACTCATGACCCATTCCCAGCAAGTAGAAGAGCAGAAGTTTAAGACTAGAGAGAGGCAGAACAAGAGAGCAAGGTCAGGTAATTTTAACTTTGCTCACCCCAAGTCAGATGGAGAAAACCGTCCATAGTTTCACTCCAAGTCAGCCATTCCAGCTCTTTCCTCTGCCAGCGCTCCAGTGCCAAAGTTTAGAGACGGTAATAGAGATAAAGTGCTAGGCTCTAAATCTCAGGGCAGTGTTAGCAGTGCCCGAACGAATCCTCTTTGTCAGACTTGTGGTAAGAACCATAAGGGCATTTGTAGAGCCGATAGTGATGTCTATTTTGGTTGTGGTAAGCCAGGCCATAGGATTAAGGAGTATTTGCAGGCAAGTCTTCAGGGCCATCAAAATCATTCTACAGCTCAGTCAAGTCACCCGAACTAGTAGGGTACCATTTCCAGTGCTACCAGTGGGCAACGCCCAAATAGACTCTATGCTCTTTAGTCCCGGCAGGATCAGGAAAATTCTCCTGATATCGTTACTGGTACGTTACAGATTTTCCATGTTCATGTTTATGCTTTGCTAGACCCAGGTGTATCTTGTATTTTGTTACTCCATACATAGCAGGTGATTTTGAAATCAGTCCCAAAGTCCTAGCAGAGCCTTTCTCAGTATCTACCCCAGTGGGTAAAACCATCATAACTCGGCGGGTATACAGGAACAGCCTGGTTATGATATTTCAAAAATCTACGTCAGCAGATTTAGTGGAGTTAGAGATGATTGATTTTGATGTCATTCTCGGCATGGATTGGCTTCATTTCTGCTATGACACAGTCGACTGCAGAAACAAGATAGTTCAGTTTCAGTTCCTGAATTAGCCCATCCTAGACGGAAGGGTAGCATTTCAGCGTTCAGGGGTCAACTTGTTTCCTACCTTCGGGCAAGGAAAATAATTTCTAAGGGGTGTGTGTATCATCTCGTGCATGTTAAAGATTCTAGTTCTGAATCTCCCAGCCTCGAAACAGTCCCTGTTGTTAATGAATACTCCGATGTCTTTCTCGAAGATCTTCCAGGCATTCCTCCCAAAAGGGAAATAGGCTTCGACATTGACCTTCTTCTGGATACTCAACCTATTTCTATTCCAACCTACAGAATAGCACCAGTAGAACTCAAGAAACTACAAAAGATCAGTTGAAGGATCTCTTAGATAAGGGATTCATCAGACCCAGCATTTCCCCATGGGGTGTGCTAGTGTTATTCATAAGAAAGATGGTTCTCTCAGGATGTGTATTGATTACCGTCAACTCAACAAGGTCACGATCAAGAACAGATATCCTCTTCCTAGAATTGATGATCTATTCGACCAACTTTAGGGTGCTAGTTACTTCTTCAATATAGACCTAAGATCAGGCTATCATCAGCTCAGAGTTAGAGAATGTGACATTCGAAGATAGCTTTCCGTACTTGGTATGGTCACTATGAATTTTTAGTCATGTCATTTGGTCTTACCGATGTCCCTGTAGCTTTTATGGATTTGATGAACCTTGTATTCAAGTAGTACTTGGACATGTTTGTCATAGTCTTTATAGATGATATCCTGGTTTATTCTCGCACAGAGCGTGATTATGCAGACCATCTCAGGATTGTTCTTCAGACTCTCAGGGATCACAATTATTCGCTAAGTTCAGCAAGTGTGAATTTTGGCTAAGATCAGTAGTATTCCTTGGCCATATTATTTCTGGTGATGGCATTAGAGTAGATCCTTAAAAAACTGAGGCAGTAAAAAACTAGCCCAGACCCGTATCTCCTCAGATATTAGGAGTTTCTTGGGTTTCGCTGGCTATTACAGACGGTTTGTCGAGGGATTTTCTTCTATTGCATCTCCCATGTCTAGATTAACTCAGAAGAAGATTAAGTTTTAGTGGTCAGATTCATGCGAGAAGAGCTTTCAAGAGTTGAAGACTCGACTCACCTCCGCTCTAGTTCTAGATATTCCAGATGGTTTAGATGGTTTTGTAATCTATTGTGATGCATCTAGAGTGGGTTTAGGTTGTGTCCTCATGCAGCATAGTAAGGTCATAGCCTACGCCTCCAGACAGTTAAAGCCACATGAGAAGAATTATCCTACTCATGATCTTGATTTAGTAGCGGTAGTTTTTGCCTTGAAGATTTGGAGGCATTATCTCTATGGAGTTTATGTAGATGTCTTCACAGACCATAAAAGCCTCCAGTATGTCTTTTCCCAGAAAGATCTCAATCTTCACCAGAGAAGGTGGTTAGAGATCTTAAAAAATTACGACATGAGTGTTCTTTATCATCTGGGCAAGCCCAATATTATGGACGATGCTCTCAGTTGACTCTCCATGAGTATTATTTCTCACGTTGAGGATAGTAAGAAAAGATGGCTTAGGAGATCCATCATCTTGCCAGACTAGGCGTTCGCTTAGTCGATTCTTCAAAGGGTGGTGTATGTGTTCATAGCAGTTCAGAGTCATCTCTAGTTTCCGAGGTAAAAGAGAAACAAGATAGGGATCCTAGTCTTGTCAAGCTCAAAGAGTTAGTTCAAAATCTGAAAGTTGAGGTTTACTCCCAAGGGGGAGATGGTGTTCTTCGTTGTCAGGGTTGTCTATGTGTTCCTGGTGTAGATGAATTGAGGCAGTAAAAATTTGCAGAAGTGCATGGTGCGCGATACTCTATTCATCCATTGGCCACTAAGATGTACCGCGACATACGGGAGATCTATTGGTGGAGTGGGATGAAGAGAGATGTTGTCGAGTTTGTGGCTAAGTTCTCTACATATCAGTAGGTTAAGATAGAGCATCAGAAACCTAGTGGTTCCATGCAAGAGTTCACCATTCCTAGTTGGAAGTGGGAAGAAGTTAACATGGACTTCATGACGGGTTTGCCTAGAACTCGTCGTTAGCATGATTCAGTTTGGGTCATTATAGATAGAATGACCAAGTCAGCTCATGTCCTTCCTATTCGTACTTCTTATTCCGTCGAGGATTATGCCAAACTCTATATCATGGAGTTAGTCAGATTACACGGTGTTCTACTATCTATCATCTCAGACAGAGGTACCCAGTTCACTTCTCACTTTTGGAAAGCATTCCAAAAGGGTCTCGGTAGCCAAGTCCATCTCAGCACAGTATTTCATCCTCAGACAGATGGTCAAGCAGAGAAGACCATTTAGACTCTTGAAGATATGCTAAGGGCGTGTCCAATTGACTTCAAGGGAAGTTGGTACGACCACTTGCCTTTGATTGAGTTTGCATACAACAATAGCTATCATTATAGTATTCAGATGGCTTCATTCGAAGCTCTCTATGGTAGGAGATGTAGATCTCCAATTGGTTGGTTCGAAGTTAGTGAGGCCTCAGTCATAGGTCCTGACTTAGTATTGATGCCTTAAATAAAGTTCAATTGATCAGAGAGAGACTCTGGGCTGCTCAAAGCTGATAGAAGTCCTATACAGATGTTTGTAGAAAGGATCTCGAGTTCGAGGTCAATGACTATGCCTATCTTAAGATCTCTCCCATGAAGGGAGTGAAGAGGTTCAGCAAGAAAGGGAAACTCAGTCCCTGGTATGTCGATCCCTTCAGAATTCTTTGTCACTTCGGTAAGGTAGCTTATGATCTTGAGTTGCCTTCAGATCTAGCCTCAATCCATCCAGTCTTCCATGTCTCTTTACTAAAGAAGTGCATAGGTGACCTAGCAGTTGTTGTCCCTATTAGAGCATCGACATTCAGAACAGTATCTCTTATGAAGAGATTCCAGTCGAAATCTTAGATTATCAGACTCGTATATTGAGGAACAAAGAAGTCCCTCTAGTCAAGGTTCTTTGGCGAAATCAGTCTCATGAGGGAGCTACTTGGGAAGCAGAAGCAGATATGCGTACCAAGTATCCTCACCTCTTGCCCGCCAATTCAAATCAAGCTCAAGATAACAGTTCTCCTCAATCTTATTCAGTTCACGTTCATGTTTCCAGTATAAACTTGGTACCTATTAACTATTTCATACTCAGTTATACATTCATGTGTCAGTTGTCCGTGCATCAGATATGCACGAGTTCAGTATGTTTAGCATATCAGTCATGAGATCAAGTTTCAGTTCTTCATGTTCAATTCAGGTTCTATTGTCTTGTATCCCTTCTCAGTAAATTCTCATTCGAGGACGAACATTCCTAAGGGGGAGATATTGTAATACCCCAATGTTTCTAAGCTAGGAAGTGAATAAGTATTCCTACGTATGAAATCTCCTATCCTATGATTCATACTTGAGTACATGACTTACAATGAATATCCTAGTGATAGGATAGCTTATGATGCATTAAGCATGTTCATATGAGTCACTTAAGGTAATACAAGCTAAGAGTTTTTGAATCCATCAAGTTTTAGTGTTCGATTTTGCAAAGGTTATATTTTAATGAGTATAACTTGATGCTAATGTGGTATTTTGGCTAATTTAGAACCAACAAATTTTAGATAATCAAATTAGCTTTCGAAGGATACCAATTTCGCCTTAATCCAATACCCGAGCAAAAAGTTATGCCCATTTTTGTGAGAGACAGTAAGCATAGGCGATTGGTTTGGCGCCGCCTAACCCAAGCATAGGCGATTGGTTAGGCGCCGCCCAACCAAAGCATAGGCGATCACTTGGGCGCTGCCTAAGTCAATTCTAGGTGTCAAAAACACTTCGTCTTGAGTTATTTTAAAGGTAATTAAGTCTTTAAATACTCCTTACACGTCCCTAAACTTAACCCTACGAAATATATAGCTTCTAAACATATTTCAACCCTAGTTTCATGTCAAAGCTTATCATCCAAAAGCACTAAAAGAGAAAAACAACTACGGTTGCATAATTAAGCTTGAAGCCAATTTCAAGGAAATTCCTCCATCAATCATCAAGAATCTTCCTTCTAAGGTATGCGTAGTGTCATCCACGGATTCCTTTCATCCGTGGAGTTCAAGAATCAATCTTTAAAATACAAAATCTTGGTTGATTGTG
>NW_025851758.1:1047-1540 GCF_002878395.1 Capsicum annuum | reverse complement strand
GGCTCGCACGGACTAGCCATGCATGCTGCCATGCGCCCATGCTGCACACCGACGTGGCCACTGAGCGCCGATGCCAACTAGCGATAGTCGCCTTGAAGTGCCTTCAACACCTCTAACCCCCTTATATATGCTTAAAAAAAAAACAAAGGACAGGAGTAGACATGATTTCGCCAGAGAATCATCCCAGACATATGCGGACCCAAACTGCACGTTTTGATGTGAGACGGGGCCTATGCACTCATAAAAAGGTCGCGTAATCTGTAAATGATAATTTTTGTTGAGAAAATATTTTTTTTACAAATATCACTTATCAAAATTCAAAAAATAAGCAAAAATAAATCAAAAATAGAAAAAATATTTATAAGAATATGAAAAATTAGGAAAATATTCTCAGCGCATGAACTAACCTTAAACCAACAATCGACTGCATATTTGTACGTATAACGTAACGATATAAAATATTTAAATTTAAGGATATTAAATGAAAATATGA
>NW_025851758.1:0-947 GCF_002878395.1 Capsicum annuum | reverse complement strand
CGCTGCTCGAGCAGGGATCCAACCTAACCGCACGTCCCGAACACAACACACACGCCGTGCGTCCAAATGCTCCGTCGATGCACGCCCAGTACTGGCCCCAACGCCGAGCAATAGATGCCGTGCGCTGCTGCCCATGTCGACGTTGCAAGGCTGAAGCAAGTCCCACTTGACACGATAGCCCGCCCTTGGGGGGAGCAGGGGAGATGAAGGTACGCCGAGGCTCATGCGCGGGCGCCGCCCACGCCAGCCGCCGGTGCTTGCCGCGGATTGGGCTTGGCCGCATGCGTGCAGCGCCTGGAGCTTTCCCCGAGAGCAGTATGCAGTACTCGCCGCACGCACAAAAGCACCGCCTCATCCGAAATCAAGCGCCAGCAGCCCCATCGTAGACGACGCCACCGATAAACGACACGAGCGGATAATGAAGCGCGGTCGACGTTGCTACACGGGCACGGACGGCTCGCACGGACTAGCCATGCATGCTGCCATGCGCCCATGCTGCACACCGACGTGGCCACTGAGCGCCGATGCCAACTAGCGATAGTCGCCTTGAAGTGCCTTCAACACCTCTAACCCCCTTATATATGCTTAAAAAAAAAACAAAGGACAGGAGTAGACATGATTTCGCCAGAGAATCATCCCAGACATATGCGGACCCAAACTGCACGTTTTGATGTGAGACGGGGCCTATGCACTCATAAAAAGGTCGCGTAATCTGTAAATGATAATTTTTGTTGAGAAAATATTTTTTTTACAAATATCACTTATCAAAATTCAAAAAATAAGCAAAAATAAATCAAAAATAGAAAAAATATTTATAAGAATATGAAAAATTAGGAAAATATTCTCAGCGCATGAACTAACCTTAAACCAACAATCGACTGCATATTTGTACGTATAACGTAACGATATAAAATATTTAAATTTAAGGATATTAAATGAAAATATGA
>NW_025851757.1:0-6217 GCF_002878395.1 Capsicum annuum | reverse complement strand
TCTATTCCTTCTCTAAAACATACTTTTACTAATATCTCTGTACCTCCAAGGTGTACATATTTTATTGGGTCTCTACTTTTAATATCGTTTATTTCTTTATTAATTATTTTTTTGGTTACTAGTGGTATACTAGCTTTACCTTTTGCATATCTACAGTCTATTACATGTTCCTTTTGACTTACTACATAATATGCTTCATTTTTTCTAGTAAATATATTTTTTATTGTTGGTATTTTAAATATTTTTTGTACACTTAAGTCTTACTCTTTTCTTTTTATTTTATCAAATATATTATTATCAAATATTATTTTTTGATCTGTTCTTTCATCATTTAAATATTCTTCTTTTGTTATTAATTTTTATATCTTCTTTAGTTATTTGGTTTATTTGTATATCTTCTTCAGTCATTTAATTCGTCTAATTCACTATCTATTTTATTATCTTCTATTTTATTATCTGTTCATTTTCTGAAATTTCATATATACTGTCTTCACTTTCTAATTTGTAATCTATATAATTTATCTGCATATATTCTGTATTTTCTATTTTTATTTCTGATATTTGTTTATTTTTTGGATTTTTAGGTAATTTACAATCTCTAGCTAAATGTCCTAATTTTTCACAATTATAACAAGTACATTCCTTTATAGATTTCTTTTTCCTATATGCTCTTTTATGTTTATAATTTTTTACGTAATATCTTTTTCTTGATTTTTTATATTTATATTTTGATTTCTTGTATTTCTTATATTTCTTATGTCTTTTTCTTTTCTTATAATATCTTTCTTCGCATCCAAATTGAGGTGCTATTTAATCTTTGCAACATGCTAAATTTTTTATTAATGTTTTTTTCATTTTTATTTCTTCTCTATATTTTTCACATAGGTTTCTATACCATTGGTGTAAAAATTTTATTCTTGCTCCTAGAGTATCTACTATTTTTGCTTCATCCCGACTTTTTATTATTTTTGGACTAAATGGTTCAGGTAATTTACTAAAATATAATTTCCTTATTTCTTAAATTTCTTCTGTATTATATACTCCTTTATAATAATATTCTTTAAATGCGCAATTATATTCATCTATGTAGCACATATTACATATTTCCAGTTTTAACATTAAATTTCTATTTGTATCTTTCTCTTCATTTTGCTCTTCTTCTGTTGTTGTCATGCTACTAAATTCATCTTTTATAGCTGTTTCACATTTTTTTAATAATTTTATAGGTGTTAATTTAGTTGTAGTTGTTGATGATGTTCCTTCTGTAGGTTTGTCAGTTCTTAATACACTTTTACTATTTTCAGTTAGATTTAAAAATCATAATTTCACTGTTACTATTAGTGTCTTACTACATATTCTAGTGCATCTATTACATTTATATGATTATCTAATAATTGTTTTGTCATATATTCTATCCATAATTGTATTATTTTTTCTATATTTATTACACAATCTAAGTCTAAAAGGTTATAATTTTATTAACTATTTGTTTTGGTGTCCATTTATCATATTCATTCTTTAAATTATATCTTTTAAACTTATTGTTATAATATGTAGGTTTTCTTATTTCTAATATTCTAGGTATTATATTTTATCTTCTTTTTTATCAAGAGTGTTTATTTTCATGTTTATATTTTCTAAGTTTTCTTCATTAATTACTTTTAGTTTTTCATTGATTCCTAAATTTTTTGTATTTGTTAAGATTTCTGTATATGTTTCACTATCTTCTGAATCATAATTATCTATTTCTTCAACATTTATTGTATTAATTTCTAATTCCTTGGTTTCTATTTCTTTATTGTCTATTTCTAATTTTTCTTTAAATTGATTTATCTCATTTAATAATTTTTGTTCTTTATCTTTTTCTTTTTGTCTTTTTTTCATACAGATCTTTTAGCATTTGTAGTTCTTTTTCTAATTCAGCAATCCTACTATTTTTAGTTTCTTCTATTTTTTGTATTTCATCTGTAGTTTGTTGTTTTATTTTTTTTATTTCCTTTTTTTTATCTATCTATTCATTTTCTTCTATTCTCATCATAGCTGTCAATTTATCTTCTAATTTTAATTCTTCTTTCTCTAACATTAACTATAAATGTTCACCTATTTTCTTATACCTTCTCCCTAGATTAGAAAATATTATTTTTATTTTAACCCTTCATGGTTTTCATATATTTTTTATCTATTATAAATTTTTTTGTTAATTTTTTTATTTAATTATTAATAGATCATGTTGGTATATATATTCTAGACTATCTATTGTTGATTCTAAATTTGATATTTCTTCTTTTTGTGCATTTATTGAGTTTTTACTAACTCCGACAATTATGTTATATTGTAGTCTTTCTATCCTTATTTTTAACTCTTTACATTTTTCAGTTATTATTTGCTTTAATTCTTTATAGTTTTGTACGTTATTCATTTAAATAATATTTTGGTAAATATTTAAATCTAGTTTTATCAAATAAACCCTAATTAATTAATTAATCAAGTAAATCCATATATATACGACTTTCATATTTTTTAAATAACAAGGCTCCGATACCAATTGCAATCCAGATACTTTTGTAAAGAATTACCAAAATTACAATTTCCAGATGAAAATAAAAAATTTACATATGTAGTAGAAGCTGATGCAAGTAAATATAGTTATAGAGGAGTACTCAAATACAGGTATGAAGAAGAAAAATTAAACATCATTGTAGATATTATTCAGGAACGTTTAACGAAATAGAAATAAAATGGGAAATAAATAGAAAAGAATTATATTCTTTATATAAATGTTTAATACCATTTAAACCATATTTCGTATATAACAAGTTTATTGTTAGAATAGATAATACTCAGGTACGATGGTGCTAAACAAGAAAAATACAAAACCAACGAACATGTTAATTAAGAATAATCTAGTATATAGTAATCTACTATGATCATATTTTGTTATGTGTATGATTGAATGGAATATTTTGAAAATAACAATTTTATGAAAAATAAATAATTATTTATCTAACGAAATGGTAGATAAATTTAAAACACTTATTTTATATGCACTTAAGCTTATAGAAGTAGTAGATATAAGAAAAATCATACTAGAAAAAGCATTTGGTAAATATTATATGACTAGAATAAATTACATACCACAAATACCTAATTACACTTATAAACACATATATACCAAACCTACGTGTCAACCATGATAAACTACGTATATTTAGAATTTTAGAAAAAATATATGAGAAACATACAATTAGTAGAAAAAGAAATAAAAATAAATTTAGACAAATATATGGAAACTAAAGATGTAAAATATATAGAATTCCTTAATGCAAATATGCAAGAATTACTTAGACTAAAACAAACAACTGAAAAATATTATGAAAAAGCATTTAATCAAGCCTAAATGACAGATTATATTAAAATACTTGTTTTATATATACTTAGAGATATAGAAATTATAGACATAAATAAAATAATATGGGAAAAATTACAAGATTATGAAGAAGAGGAATTATTAAACAGTATAGAAAACTTATGCATATATTATGAACATCAATATTATTTAGTTTCAAATGGATATTATATAAACAAAAAATGTCAGAATATATTAATAAAATTAGAGAAATAATGGAAAATCTAATAGAAAAATTAAAATGGATAGACAAAACCTTGAAAAATTTAGAAAAAAATAAAGATAAAAGTTTAGATAGTTTAAAATTTTCATTAAAAAGAGAACAAAAAAAATAGTTAATAGCATAAATAACCTCAAACAAGATATTAAATATAGTACAAATAGAATAGATTATTATACATTTACTTTAGAATAAAATGATAAACTACGAATATCTAAAATATTGGAAACAAGAAATAGAAGAAATAAGATTAACAGAAAACCTTATAAAAACAAATTTAATTGAATACTTTAAAACAAAAGATATAGAATATTTAGATATCTTAAAAATAATATAGAAGACTTACAAAAACTAAGAGAAAAAACTAAAGAATACTATAGCAAAACATTTAATTAACTACCATTTAATCACCCCCAAAATATGAATATCAGTAAAATTGAACATATTAATAAAACATATGAAAATAAAAAATACAAGAACAAAGCAAAACAGTTAATGAATATTACTACAAAGCATTTAATAATTACATAAATTAATGGATATATCTTACGAAAAGAATAAATCATTAAAAGAAATTAAAACCCAACTATATAGTTTATACCAAGAATACAAAATATTACATAGTACTAACGAGGATCCTAAAACACTAGATAATTTAATTACGATGATATCTAATTTAGAATATGAATTAATAAAACAGCTTAAGTCAAGAAGATAAAAATGAAAAATATTTCAATCGATAATATTCACAAAATATATTATATAAAAGTAAATACTTATTACCTAATAACCGTTTACTTTCTAGTAAAGTTACTGCGTCTAATCCCCATGAGAAACACCTTAAAACTCAAATTACTGATGTGACTTCAATTACAGCTGCAGTTACATCAAAAGAAAAAAATATAGTCACTAAAAATAGACCTGAAATACCAAAGAAAAGGAATTATAACCTCAGCTAAATATTTTCAAAACTATATACTCCAAATATACAAAATTTAGAAGCATTTGCACCTTCCCAGATACATATATATTCTGAATCAATGTAATTATCGGAGTTAGTAAAAACTCAATAAATATACAAAAAGAAGAAATATCAAATTTAGAATCAATCATAGATAGTCTAGAATATACATACCAACATGATCTATTAATAATTAAATAAAAATAAAATTATTACCTTAATAGGTACAAGCCCAAATTTTATTAAATCATGTTATTATTATGGACTATTATCTACAGTTTACATAACCGATGAAGAAGAGTCAGCAGAAATCTCAGAAATTCACAAAGAATTTATGACTTATAAGAGAATTACCAACGGACAATTATTCTATGTTTGATTTTATTCCGCACCAGCAGAAATAGTATTTGACGAAATTAAACAGATTATTAATGTGGTCAAAATGGGTATGACCAGAGATTATATTATTTCAGAAGAAATATGTGCACAGATCGAGATACCAAAAATGCAAATACCAGCATTTTACCGCAATAAAAGAGTTATTGGAATAAGCAATATATTATCAGAGTTACTTAATAATTATTCAAATAAAAAATCAGTTTAGATATATAACTCAAGGAATCAAGCATTGATTTATTCAACTTGCAAAGAAGTTAGAGACCATGACATGGAAGAACTTAGAAAATGGGGATTAACACTTCTCAGACCAGAAGAACAACCATTAATGAGATCTATCAGTAAGGGAATTACTTCAGAAGAAGGTATGGATCAATTTTGTAAAAAAGTTGGCCAAAAATACAAAGACCACATATGCAGCAGATGTAGTGGCAAGCGCAACTTTATTCCAGATGTGATGCTACATTGACAAAAAATAGAAAAGATAACCAAAGCAGATACGGAAGAAAGAGATAAAATCGAAAGACATGTAAATAAAATAGCATAACTTTACTTTACGTAAAGTTTATTGTATAAAGTTTGTAAAGTCTTTAGATAGAATAGGCTTTTTTGACTTTTCAAGCCAAAAGCATTTATAAATTTTTGTTTTATAGTTAGATATTGAAGTCTTTGTAAAGACTTTCATGTAAAATATGTCAGAACTTTAATTAGGTTAGGTAGAAAAAGACTTTTCAAGTCTTTAGATATTTTAGAAACGTGTAAAATTATGTAAAGTTTCTCATTATAAATAGAAGGCATCGGACGCATGAGAAGGACAAGCCTTCATGCATTGAAGCAAAAAATTCTCTCTTGTCTACAACAAATATTTTGCTTCTTTATTTAAAACTAGGTATATTTCAATAGAAAAATCTATGGAGGAACAAAACTTAGGATTATCAAACTTACCAGAACAGGTATATTTATTCAGTATTATGAATTGCTAAATTCATAATTCCTAACAATCATGGTATGATAAGATAAGTTCATGTTAGTTACTTTATAGTAGAATTATTCAAAGAATAGCATGTTAACAAGTTTATTAGCAAAGTGGAAACGGAGAAAAATCCCTAAGAACTATGTCATCCTAAAGTTGAAACCAATAAGGCAAGAAGCCGTGGTGGGGAGTAGCCAGAGTTGAGGCGCTGTTTAAGGGAAAAGTATCTGGATTACCATGCTAATAGTGACCAACGAACAT
>NW_025851756.1:1362-1984 GCF_002878395.1 Capsicum annuum | reverse complement strand
CTCTTTGCTCCGATATTGGATTTGGGTAAAATTGGTATCGTTAGAAATATAATTCAAAGGTATTTCATTTCATATAAAGTAGGCCACCCAGTTTGTCCTGTACAAGGAGTTATGATCGTTTGAAGTTGACCCTAAAAATCTGTTTTGAGAGGCTGAAGTAAAATGAGTATAACTCCTTACTCAGATGTTGGATTTGGATGAAACCAATTGTATTGGAAATAAGACTCAAAGATCTTTCTTTTGATAGGTGGTATATCTCCCAGTTCATTATATTGAGGGAGTTATGATCGTTCAAAGTTGACCCAAAAAACTGGCAGGCCTCAGTAGTTTTTTCCTGCACATTTACTGTTCACACATCCCGGCCACCGTTTTATAGTTTCAAACGTGCTCGATTACATCCGAAACTTATCCGTTTTTGGAAATATTTATATCGTTGGAAAGATTATTCAATAACCTTCGTATGGAACCATCGACGGGAAAATTCCGGTATAAATAAAGTCGATTCCTATACACATATAATCAAACTATACACTTGAAAACCATCTCAAAATAATCAATACTCATACTTAAACTCATATATACCTAACTTAGGATCAACACATATACTCCAACACATATAACA
>NW_025851756.1:471-1262 GCF_002878395.1 Capsicum annuum | reverse complement strand
AAAAAACTGGCAAGCCTCAGTAGTTTGTGTGCAGGAAATTTTCCTGCACATTTACTGTTCACAACATCCCGACCACCGTTTTATAGTTTCGAACGTGCTCGATTATATCCAAAACTTATCCGGTTTTGGAAATCTTTATATCGTTGGAAAGCTTATTCAATAACCTTCGTATGGACCCATCGACGGGCAAATTCCGGTATAAATAAAATAAAAAATTAATTCCATATAAATAAGACCAATACACGTACTTGAATACGCCAATACATGTACTTGAATACGGGGTGTTACATCCTTCCCCCCTTTAGGACATTCGTCCTCGAATGTTAGTGTAGTTATTCAACCGAAACAAGTTCAAGTCCATCATTAACATTCACATCATCACATAAATACTATGCATACATAAAAAAAACTTACTTGTTAATGTTCTAACTCTGTTTCTTGAACTTCCTCTTCATCTTTGAACAAACGAGGGTACTTAGATTTCATTGCTTCCTCAGCTTCCCATGTAATGTCTTCCCTTTGTTGATTTCTCCAAAGTACTTTCACCGATGCTACTTATTTATTTCTCATCTTCTTAACTTGACGATCTAATATAGCAATAGGCATCTCCTCATAGGTAAGATCTTCTGTTACTTGCATATCTTCAGTAGAAGTAATAAGGGACGGATCTCCGATGCACTTTCGAAGCATCGATACATGAAATACTGGATGCACTGATGAGAGTTCCTGGGGTAGCTCTAATTCATAAGCAACTTGCCCACATCTTCGAATAATCTTATACGGGCCTATAC
>NW_025851756.1:0-371 GCF_002878395.1 Capsicum annuum | reverse complement strand
CTTCATCTTTGAACAAATGAGGGTACTTAGATTTCATTGCTTCCTCAGCTTCCCATGTAATCTCTTCCCTTTGTTGATTTCTCCAAAGTACTTTGACCGATGCTACTTCTTTATTTCTCATCTCCTTAACTTGACGATCTAATATAGCAATAGGTATCTCCTCATAGGTAAGATCTGCTGTTACTTGCCCATCTTCAGTAGAAGTAATAAGGGACGGATCTCCGATGCACTTTCGAAGCATCGATACATAAAATACTGGATGCACTGATGAAAGTTCCTGGGGTAGCTCTAATTCATAAGCAACTTTCCCACATCTTCGAATAATCTTATACGGGCCTATATATCGTGGACTCAACTTTCCTTTCTTGCCA
>NW_025851755.1:0-3503 GCF_002878395.1 Capsicum annuum | reverse complement strand
CATATCTTCAAGAGTCTGAATGGTCCTCTCTTCTTGACCATCTGTCTGAGGATGAAATACTGTGCTGAGATGGACTTGGGTATCGAGACCCTTTTGGAATGCTTTCCAAAAGAAGGAAGTGAACTTAGTACCTCTTTCTGAGATAATAGATAGTAGAACACCATGTAACCTGACTAACTCCCTGATATAGAGTTTGGCATAATCCTCAGCGAAATAAGAAGTATGAACAGGAAGGAAATGAGCAGACTTGGTCATTCTATCTATAATGACCCAGACTAAATCATGCTGATGATGAGTTCAAGGCAAACCCATCACGTAGTCCATGTTAAGTTCTTCCCACTTCTAAGTAGGAATGGTGAACTCATGCATGGAACCACTAGTTTTTTGATGCTCTATCTTAACCTGCTGACATATAGAGCACTTAGCCACAAACTCTGCAACATCTCTCTTCATCCCACTCCACTAATAGATCTCTCGTATGTCATGGTACATCTTAGTAGCCCCTGGATGAATAGAGTATCGCACACCATGCGCTTCTGTAAGAATTCACTGCTTTAATTCATCTACACCTTGAGCACATAGACAACCTTGACAACGAAGAACACCATCTCCCCCTTGGGAGAAAACCTCAACTTTCTGATTCTGAACTTACTCTTTGAGCTTGATAAGGCTAGGATCCCTGTCTTTTTTCTCTTTCACCTCAAAAACTAGAGATGACTCTGGCAAGCTGATAGATCTCTTGAGCCATCTTTTTCTTACTATCCTCAACGAGAGAAATACTACCCATGGAGAGTTGACTGAGAGCATCGGCCACAACATTGGCCTTGCCCGGATGATAAAGAACACTCATGTCGTAATCCTTCAAGAGCTCTAACCACCTTCTCTGGCGAAGATAGAGATATTTTTGGGAAAAGACATACTGGAGGCTTTTATGGTCTGTGAAGTCATCTACATGAACTCCATAGAGATAATGCCTCTAAATATTCAAGGTAAAAACTACCGTTGCTAACTCAAGATCATGAGTAGGATAATTTTTCTCATGTGGCTTTAACTGTCTGGAGGCGTAGGCTATGACCTTACCATGCTACATGAGGACACAACCTAAACCCACTCTGGATGCATCACAATAGACTAAAAAATCGTCTGAACCATCTAGAATAGCTAGAACTGGAGCTGAGGTGAGTCGAGTCTTCAACTCTTAAAAGCTCTTCTCGCATGAATCTGACTACTGAAACATAATATTCTTCTGAGTCAATTGGACATGGGAGATGCAATAGAAGAAAATACCTTGAAAAACCATTTGTAGTAGCCAGCCAAACCCAAGAAACTCCTAATATTTGATGGAGAAATGAGTCTGGGCCAGTTTCTTACTTCCTCGATTTTCTGAGGATCTACTCTAATGCCATCACCGAAAACAATATGGCCAAGGAATTCTACTGATCTTAGCCAAAATTTGTACCTGCTGAACTTAGCGAATAACTGATGATCCCTGAGAGTCTGAAGAACAATCCTGAGATGGTTTGCATGATCACGCTCTGTGCGAGAATAGACCAGAATATCATCTATAAATTATATGACAAACATGTCCAAGTACTGCTTGAACACACGGTTCATCAAATCCATAAAAGTTGCAGGGGCATTGGTAAGACCAAATGACATGATTAAAAATTTGAAGTGACCATAATGAGTACGGAAAGCTATCTTCAAAATGTCACATTCTCTAACTCTGAGATGATGATAGCCTGATCTGAGGTCTATCTTAGAGAAGTAACTGGTACCTTGAAGTTGGTCGAATAGATCATCAATCCTGGGAAGAGGATATCTGTTCTTGACTGTGACCTTGTTGAGTTAACGGTAACCAATACACATCCTGAGAGAACCATTTTTCTTGCGCATGAATAATACTGGCGTACCCGATGGGGAAATGCTGGGTCTGATGAATCCCTTATCTAAGATATCCTTCAACTGATCTTTTAGTTCCTTAAGTTCTGTTGGTGCCATTCTGTATGGCGGAATAGAAATAGGTTGAGTATCGGGAAGAAGGTCTATGTCGAAGTCTATTTCCCTTTCGGGAGGAATGCCTAGAAGATTTTTGGGAAAGACATCTGAGTATTCATTAACAACAGGGACTGTTTTGAGGCTGGGAGATTTAGAATTGGAATTTTTAACATGCGCGAGATGATACACACACCCCTTAGAAATTATTTTCCTTGCCCGAAGGTAGGAAACAAGTTGACCCCTGAACACTGAAATGCTACCCTTCCACTCTAGGACGGGCTCATTCGAGAACTGAAACCGAACTATCTTGTTTCTGCAGTCGACTATGGCATAGCAGGAATAAGCCAATCCATGTCGAGAATGACATAAATATCAGTCATCTCTAACTCTACTAAATCTGCTGATGTGGATTTCTGAGATATCATAACCGGGCAGTTCCTGTATACCCGCCAGGCTATGATGGTTTCACCCACTGGGGTAGAGAATGAGAAGGGTTCTACTAGGACTTCGTAACTGATTCTGAAATCGCCTCCTATGTATGGAGTAACAAAAGACAAAGATTCACCTGGGTCTAGCAAAGCATAAACATGAACATGGAAAATCTATAACATACCAGTAACGACATCAAATGAATTTTTCTGATCCTGCCGGGACTGAAGAGCATAGAGTCTATTTAGGCGTTTCCCACTGGTAGTACTGGAAATGGCACCCTGCTGGTTCGGGCGACTGGACTGAGCTGTAGAATGATTTTGCTGACCTTGAAGACTTGACTGCAGACACTCCCTAATCCTGTGGACTGGCTTTCCATTACCAAAATCGACATCACTACCGACTCTGCAAATGCCTTTGTGGTTCTTACCACAAGTCTGACAAACGGGATTCGTTCGGGCACTGCTAACACTGCCCTGAGATTTAGAGCCTGGCTCTTTGTCTCTACTACCGTCTCTGAACTTCGACACTGGAGCGCTGGCAGAGGAAGGAGCTGGAATGGCTGACTTAGAGCAAAACTGTGAACGGTTTTCTCCATATGACTTGGGGTGAGCAAAGTTGAAGTTACCTGACCTTGCTCTCTTGTTCTGCCTCTCCCTTTTCTTAAACTTCTGCTCTTCTTTAGCAAAGAGACATGGAAGGCTGGATGGGCTGAGACTAGATCTGAAGGCAACTCAAGCGTATAAAATACCTTGCCGAAGCGATAAAGAATTTTGAAGGGACCGATATATCGGGGACTGAGTTTCCCTTTCTTGCTGAACCTCTTCACTCCCTTCATGGGAGAGATCTTAAGATAGACATAGTCATTGACCTCAAACTCGAGATCCTTTCTACGAATATTTGCATAGGACTTCTATCGGCTTTGATCAGCCCGTAGTCTCTCTCTGATCAACTGAAGTTTCTCTAAGGCATCAAATACTAAGTTAGGACCTATGATTGAGGCCTCACTAACTTCGAACCAACCAATCATAGATCTACACCTCCTACCATAGAGAGCTTCGAATGGAGCCATCGGA
>NW_025851754.1:0-24299 GCF_002878395.1 Capsicum annuum | reverse complement strand
AGTAGCTCCCTAAATGGACTGATTCTGCCAAAGAACTTTGACCAAAGAAACTTCTTTGTTCCTCAGTCTATGAATCTGATGATCAAGGATTTTGATTGGGACTTTATCATAAGAGAGACTGTTCTGAACATCTATACTCTCTATAGGAACTAAAACTGCTAGGTCACCTATGCACTTCTTTAGCAAAGAGACGTAAAACACTGGGTGTATTGAAGCTAAGTCTAAAGGCAACTCGAGCTCGTAAGATACATTTTTAAAACGGCTAAAAATTTTGTAAGGATCGACATATCGGGGACTGAGTTTCCCCTTCTTTCTAAATCTCTTTACTCCCTTCATGGGAGATATTTTCAAATACACATAATCACTAATCTCAAATTCAAGATCTTTTCTTCTCACATCTGCATAAGATTACTATTGGCTCTGAGCTGTCTTAAGCCTCTCCCTGAGCAACTAAACCTTTTCTAAGGCATCAAATACCAAGTTAGGCCCTACTACTGCGGCCTCACATACTTTGAACCAACAAATGGGCGACCTACATCTCCTCCCATAAAGCATCTCAAATAGAGCCATTTGAATGCTGGAATGATTGCTATTGTTATATGCAAACTCAATTAAAGGCAAGTGGTCATCCCAACTACCCTTAAAGTCAATGACATATGATTTTAACATATCTTCTAAAGTCTGAATGGTCCTTTCTATTTAACTATCCATCTAAGGGTAGAAGGATGTACTGAGGTGAACTTAGGTACCAAGACCTTTTTGGAAGGCTTTCCAAAAGTGAGAGGTGAACTTAGTACCTCTACCTGAAATAATGGACAATGGGACACCGTGCAATCTGATCTACTCTCTAACATAGAGCTTGGCATAATCCTTAGCTGAATAAGAAGTATGGCCTGGCAAGCAATGGGTTGATTTGGTCATCCTTTCCATAATGACCCAAATCAAATCATGTTGACGACAAGTACGAGGCAAACACGTCACGAAGTCCATGTTCACTTCCTCCCACTTCCAAGTAGGGATACTGAACTCCTGCATAGACCTACTAGGCTTCTGATGCTCAATATTAACCTGCTGATATGTAAAGAACTTAGCCACAAACTCTGCAATATCTCTCATCATCCCACTCCACCAATAGATCTCCCGTAAATCACAGTACATCTTAGTAGCTCCTGGATGAATCGAGTAGCGCTCACCATGCACTTCTGCAAGAATCCTCTGTATCATGCCATTCACACATGGGACACATAGTCTACCCTGACAATGCAATACATCATCTCCCCCTTGGGAGAAAATCTCTACTTTCTAATCTTTAACTGAATCTTTCAGCTTAACTTAACTGGAATCTCTATCCTACTTTTCTTTTACTTTAGAAACCAAAGATGATTCCAAACTATTCTGCACCCAAACACTACCCTCAGCTGAATACACCTAGTCTGGAAAGCTGATGAACTTCCTGAACTAACTTTTTCTTACCATCCTCAACGTTAGAAACACTACCCATGGACAATCTACTGAGAGCATCAAACACAACATTGGCCTTGCCCAAATGATACAGAATACTCATGTCATAGTCTTTTAACAACTCTAACTACCTTTTCTGATGCAAGTTCAAGTCTTTCTAAGAAAATGCATACTATAAAATTTTATGGTCTGTGAACACATCAACATACACCCCATACAAATAATGCCTCCAAATCTTTAAGGCAAACACTACAGCTGCCAATTCAAGGTCATAGGTCTGGTAATTCCTTTCATAAGGATTAAGTTATCTAGAGTCATAGGCTATGACCATACGTATCTGCATCAAAACACACCCTAACCCAACTCTGGAAGCATCACAATATACAACAAATCCATCAGAACCATCGGGCAAAGTCAAAATTGGGGTTGTAGTGAGTCGAGTCTTCAACTCCTGAAAACCCTACTCACAAGAATCTGACCACTAAAACTTGACTTTTTTCTAAGTCAATCTAGATATGGGGGATGTAATAGACAAAAATCCTTCAATATACCATCGGTAATAGCCATCCAAACCTAAGAAACTCCTGATATCTGATGGAGAGATGGGTTTGGGCCAGATTTTCACTACTTTGGTCTTTTGAGGATAAACTCTAATGCTATCACCGTAAACTATATGACCAAGGAAAGCTACTGACCTTAACACAAATTTGCATTTACTAAATTTGGCAAATAAATGATGGGCTTTGAGGATCTGTAATACTATTCTGAGATGGTTTGCATGATCATATTCACTGCAGGACTAAACAAGAATGTCATCTATGAAGGCTATGATAGATATGTCTAAGTACAGCTTGAACACGTAGTTCATCAAGTCCATGAAAGCTGCTGGGGCATCGATAATACCAAATGACATGACTAGGAATTTGAAGTGACCATACTGAGTTCTGAAAGCTATTTTTGAAATGTCATATTTTCTGACTCTGAGCTGATAATATCCTGATCTAAGGTCTATCTTAGAAAAGTACCTGACACCCTGAAGTTGGTCAAAGAAGTCATTGATTCTAGAAAGTGGGTACTTATTCTTGATAGTGACTTTGTTCAACAGACGGTAGTCAATATATATTCTGAGAGAACCATCTTTCTTGTGCACAAATAGAACTGGTGTACCCCAATGGGATACGCTGGGTCTGATGAATCCCTTATATAGGAGATCCTTCAACTATTCTTTTAACTCTTTAAGTTTAGCTGAAGCCATTCTGTATGGTAGAATAAAGATGGGCTAAGTATCAGGAAAAAGGTCTATTCCAAAGTTAATTTCCATTTCGGGAGGAACTCCAGGAAGATCTTCAAGAAACACATCTGGGGATTTACTTGTGAGTGGAACTGACTCAAGACTAGGAATCTTGGAACTAGAATCCTTAAACAAAATGGTAGACACACCCCTTGGATATTATTTTTCTCACTCTAAGGTATGAAATAAGTTAACCTTTAAGCGCTGAGGTACTACCCCTCCATTCTAGGAAAGGTTCATTCGGGAACTAGAAATAGAAAACTCTGTTTCTACAATCAACTAAGGGATAGCATGAGTGAAGCTAATCCATGCAGAGAATGACGTCAAAATACATTATCTCTAACTCTATTAATTTTACTGAAGTAACTTTTTGAGATACCATAATTGGATAGTTCCTGTATACCGTTGGGCTATTATAGATTTACCCACTGGGATAGAGACTGAGAAAGTATCTGCTAGGATTTTGGGACTGACTCCAAAGTCAACATCTATATAAGGAGTTACAAAAGAAAAAGAAGCTCCTGGATCTAGCAAAGCATAAATATTTAAATGGTAAACTTGTAACATACCTGTTAAAACATTAGGAGAACTTTCCTGATCCTACCAGGAATGGGAAGAACCTATCTAGAAAGGTAGTAGAAAACTCCTCCATTCTATTAGCCCTACATCTGTGCCCCTATCTACCTTTCACTGCTTGAACTATGTGTGAGCCACATCCTACAACTGATAGGTGGCTAACTTAGCACTCTAACTCGCGGTTACCCCCATTATATATGTTTCCTTTTGCACTATGTCAAGGAATTCTTGTGGGTCGTTTCCAGTCTTAGACCCTATAAATGATGGAGGGTTCATTCGGGTGAAGTCCCGAATTCTAGTAGCAGCATTATTGACCACTAGGTTGGCCTGAACAGCAGTTGGGCATTCATTCTGGGCTGCTACAGAATAGGCTAGAGTGGTGAAAGCTTCTCTGAATTCTATGTGAGAAACATGATCATCCAGGGGATCTGCCTAAACAGGCAAAGGTGTTGGCTGGTTTCCAGATCTTCTTTCGTTAGGTTTTTTGGGAGGCATATTCTATAAACGAAAAGGAAACTTGGATTATACAGGGAGTTTAACTTAACCTCATGCTCACTTGCAAAACATAAATACTGAAAAAAGGGAAAATCTTTCTAAAAATATCTAATAGCCTCTTGTCCATAAGTGTGGCGCACTATACACCCATGCATAAGACTCTACTTAACATGGTTTTTAGACTCCCAAGGACTCTATTGAACCTTAGGCTCTAATACTAAGTTTGTAATGCCCCGAGTTACACCCCGTACATCATACGATGCTTACGACCCTGAAAGATCATAAGCTAACCTATGACTGGTACCTGCTGTGAGCACTGAATAGACATACTAAAAACATATGCAGAAATAATCTGAAACTTCCATAAGGTTGATAAGTTGAAATCAAGATGTGGAATACTGATAGTAATATTGAGTATAACTGATAACAATATCTGATAAAATTGAATAACTGACTAAGCTAGTCAAAAAGCCTCTAACTATTTGAATATGGAGTTGATGGGACAACTCCCCAACTAACCCCGACTATACTAACTACTTAGTTGCTGATATAATGAAATAAAAATCCTTGTTCTCAAATTATGAGGACTAGCCACTATATTTGCTACTGATATCCTAAGCTGCTAAGTATAGTCAGGAACCTGAGCGTCAAAACCTATGATATAAGACATCATAGAGCAAATAAAGAGTATGCGTTAGTACATGGAATGTACTGGTATTCTAAGTGAGGTAGGCTGATATACATGGGTTTATATGCATGAGATAATAAATGAATGAATGAATATAATAAAGCAACTGAATGAGAGTACATGCAAAATTATAACTGCTGGACATACTGAATATGCGATACTGCGCATGTAAAATTGTAACTACTGAACATACTGAACATGCGATACTGTGTGTGTAATTATACATCATGTATCTGAGATCTATACTAAAACTGAATACTGAATTTTGATGGCTACTAATAACTGATAGCCATTGTTCTTAGATTTGTCTGAGTTCTTTACTGAACATTGAGACTTAAATTGTAACTGTAGGAGTGTTCATCTAACCGACATACCCTGATATAAATTGATTTAAGTTCCAACCTCTGACCCCAGTTGGAAGGGTGTTAGCACCCTTTGATGACATACTAACAAAGCTGGTCAACCCTAATCTAGCAAGAAGACTCATGAAATATGTATATATTTGCGTCAACCCTAGTCTGGTAGAAAGATGTCTTACCCTATGTTGGCTACGTAGTTCTTTAATGCAGGGACTACTAATAATGGTCAAACCCTCTGCTGGAACGAATGCCCCCATCCCTGGGTTGTTTCGGTGCTGAATCCTACACTTAATTGAATGGATATTGAACTAATTACTAGACTTTACTAGGCTTGACTGAACTAATACTGATTGTGTTAACTGACTGTACTATACTAAATTCACTGAGTTTTGTTAACTGACTGAATACTACTGTTCTTGACATTTCTGGGACTATCCTATAGCTACTACAACTAAGTAAACAACTAGATTTTGGGCAATAAGTACCCCCAGGACTCGATAACTTCACTAATAATACAACATAGCATTTCTAGAAAGCATAGCAATAGTCAATTGATCACAATGCAATCATTGAGATATTTTGTCAAATACTTGAAAGTCATGAACTTGTACATGAATGGGAATGCATGATAACATGTCATGATTACACTATTCAATTCACATGGGCATTCTATCCAACACTTACAAGGAATAGCATTAGAGTAATTTGAACATGTAGTAATAGCATGAATTCATTACTAAGATGAAAAATGGATCACAATGCATAATTTATTCACATAGGCATTTTGTCAAACATTTAGGAGGCATAACCTTGTACTTGGGCATGAACAACATGCTAATGCATCATGACTACAACACTCAATTCATAATTCAATAGGTTCTGACATGGGAATTACATCAATCACATACATGTTATTTTATATTCATGAAACTTATAATTAAATCTTGAACTGAAACCCATACTACAACACCAATATGAATACAACCCAATTAGTGCATGTAAATCATAAATCTATTAACTTGAAAGTTTAAAAAGGGTTCTTGAACTCCTAGCGTGGAAGGAAACCCAAGGATGAACAACTAACATACCTTGGTAATCAAACTCGTAAGATCGTGGGTGTGTTCTTAAAGCTTGGACTTGAAATTGAATGACCTAGGGTTTTGTTCTTGAGAGAAATTGAGAATAAAGAATGACTTTTTCCCTTTTTAGCGCTTAATCTCATGTTTAAGTTAAATTTGGTGAGGGGAAAATGACCCAATTGCCCTTGGAAAGTCGTATTTTTAAATGAGCAAAACTGCCCAATGATGCGATACCCGATGTGTCGCGTCGATGGGATTGACGTGATAGGCACCACGCCGCATCGAGTTTGCATTTCTTCACTATTTTAGTGACGCAATCATCGATGCATCGCATCGAGATCGCGTTGACCCACTATTTTGGTCATCTGAATGTGCCTCAAATGACGTCCGAAAAATTCAAAACTCATTCGAAAACACCTATTGATATCCCTGATCATGAATCAATTTAAAAATCAACATTTAAGGTCGTAAGGATCTAAAATAAAGTCATTGAAATATTGAGGCCAAAAGTGAGACTAAGTGTCAATACTTAGCTGAATTTTTTCTAAGTCTGGGACCTCTTTTCATGCTATATAGGACTAAATAAGACTAAGATTTTTGCGACGTCTTACACATAACTAGGTTACATACTCTTAAGGTTAGCCAAAAACATCATTCTCAACTACTAGAGCAACTAAAGTATTCTCATTCTATTCGTGAGACTTCAAGTAGAACTATCCAAGGTTCTAGGCTAAAGTTCAAACATCACACGTTACAAGTTTAATAGACTACAAGAAACAACTAATCCCAAGTATTGTGATTCCTCCATTTATCATCTAAAACCCCATCCAATCTCACAAGATATCAATAATTATATGTAATGCCTCAGAAATACTCCCTAGACGTCACACGGTGCTCAAGACTACAAGTAGTCCCAAGCTAACCCTTTAAGCCTTCTAACAACCTTGGGAACTCATAATAAAGATAAAATTAACATATAAAGTCTTGAAATAACTGAATTAATGTCTGAACTAAAATTCTTAAACTTACAAATCTCGCAAACAAATATTTTGAATCTAAAATGGGAAACAGTCGGACAAGCCTGTACTTCTAACTAGAGAGCCACTGGGATAAGCCCCAGCTGACTCAAACTAAACACAATCAAATATCTACATACTTTATTAATAATAAGTTTGATAAAATGGTTCCTCAAACTATGAGGACTCACCAAGCTTCTAGATGTAGGTGGAGATGCCCAAAATCAATCACGCTGCTAAAACTGAGCACCAAAACCTACATAATTAAACAATGTAGCACATAGACTTATATATGGATCAGTACTTCTGGAATGTACTGATCATGTGGGGGTGAATGCATAAGTAATATAATAACTCACTATGTACTTAGATTTTCAAACAATGCATGCTAAGTGTAAATGACTCACCTTAGGATTGAATAAAACAAAAGCTATAAAAATCATAAACATGAATAATAAAGCATAATGACAAACTTTATAATCCATAACACTTAGTTCTGAAAGCTTTACTTTTAATCTTTCTTAGGGAGGTTCTTCTAACCAACATAAACCATGTGAGATATCGTGGAGTCTAACGTCTTACCCACATTGGGGAGAGTTTTCCTACCCTTTTCATCGGAATAGGACCTTAACATAAGGGATCACTATCTATAAATTCATCCGTATTGGGAATAATATTAACCTACATTGGCTCATAGTTTTGGGGTATGTGACCTTGGACTCATACCCAACTCGGTGCTAAATACTACTCCCTTATTACTTAATGCTCATACTTCAGGAAATCCACCTTAAAATAGCATAAGGGCTTATAATGAAAATTAGATATGCTTCTCTTTGCCTAAAACTATGATCAAAATGAACAATTGTTAAAACATCATTAGGAAGCTATAACCCTCAAGAAATTTATGTAAATCAATCACATTTATGGCTATAATTGAGCCTTAAGGACTTAGGGTTTTTATTTTTTTGGGTCTAGAAATCAAGAAATTAATACCAAATTTGAAGGAATCTTACCTTTGATTTGTAGCAAAAATGGATTACACAAGTTATTCAAGCTCCTAATTGTAATGCCCTAAGAACCTATCCCGAGATGTCACATGGTGCTCAAGGCCACACGTGGCCTCAAGCTGAACCTCTAAGCCTTTCATCACTTTCAGAACTCATTATAGCGCAAATCATGCTAAGATAAAGAGGAATAAATATGTCATGAACATACTGAAATACGAAGTAATACTGCCCTATACAAACAAAATACTAAAATCTCTGTACATGCTGGTACACTAGTCTAACAAAGCCTCTACTACATAGGACTGAGGAGCCATTGGGATAGATCCCCAACTGACTCGTACTGAACTGAAAGTAAACAACCATCTATAATCAAGACAAAATCGGAGGCACAGGTTCTCAAACCATGAGGACTCACCAACCGCAGGAATGTAGACGAAGGTACTCAAAGATTATTGTCGCTGCTGAGACTGAGCACCTGAACCTATATCATGAGGAAATATAGAATACAAAAGAGTATGGGAGTCAGTACGTGGGAATGTACTGAGTATATAGGGTTGTATGCAACATTTTAAATAATATCATAAATGTATAAGAAAATCATGCATGCTGACAATAATAACTCTCTTTGCTTGAATTATGTAAAACATCATTTCCGTAAGTCGTCAGTAGTAACATATGCTTCATAAATCTCATAAATCATTTAACTAAACTCAAACTCTTTGACTCATGACTTAGAGTGACTCAGTAACTCATGGTTCTTAGATCATTATGGATGTTGGAGTTTCTTATAACCGACATAACTACACCATGTGAACCGCATGGAGTCCAATATTTTGCCCTCCTAAGGAGAGAACCCCACATTGATGGGGGTGTCGTACTCTTACCAGGGAGTACAACCTCAATCTCGTTATCACAATCCCATACTCGACCTCTAGCCCACAATTATCAACATCAATCCTACGGTGGCACGTAGTTTTGGGGAAATACCATATTTCCTGCTCAGTGCTAAATACTCCTCCCAGACTCAGCTCAGAACGCATTAGGAAATCCACCTTAATAAATATCAACTCATGGGTCTATCATAAAGACCAAAACATTAATATATATCTCATCTGTAAATCATAAACATCTTGTGGATTCCTAACTTGACTCAACTCAACATAATCTTTCTCAACATCAATTACATTTTCTTTTTGATTCATTTTCAAATATCAAAAGCTTCAAGAAAATATTGTAGGACTCATTCTTGACTTTGAACCTCAAATATCGATATATATTCAATAGTCAAATTTCTCATGGAAAGGCATAACTCATGACACTTGTCTTAAATCGCTTAGAAATCATCAATACATAATGACAATGTACAACTCATGGAATAAATTCTCAATTTGAGAAACATGATGGTGAAATAATCATAAATATCAAACTTATTCAACTCAAATCTCATAAATCATAAATAAAGAAATTTGTGTGTAAACCCACTTGCAAAATCATGTAAATCAATAATAGAAAGTAAATCTTTAGGCACAAGAACGAAAGGAGTGTTCTTGTTCAAGCCCCACATACCTTGGATTATAATTTTGGTGATGTAGAAACTTGTTTGGAACTTCTTCCTTACATTTTTGAGCTAAGATCCTTGATGCCTTTGACTAGGGAAGCTTGATTCTTGGATGAAGCTTAATTCTTGGACAACTTGGAGAAATGTATGGAAGATCCTTGAATTTCTTGGAAGGAGTTTTGATTTTTGTGTTGAGAGAAAACCCTAGTTTTCTAGAAAATTCTTGGAGAAATTGGAGAGAAATAGGAGAAAATGATCTTCTCTTTACTACTTTGATGTATATATAAGGCAACAAGGAGCGGAAATGACCAAAATGCCCTTTTGAAAAAGTTAAAATTTGTTGAGCTGGGCCTGTGACGGTCGATCTGATGGTCCGTCAAGTCTCCTGACGGTTCACCAGATCGTCCGTCACTCGAGTGACAAAATCAACAAATGCTCATCCAAGCCAAACCGACCCAAGTCATGAATCATACCACTGACTCCCAAATCTAAATATAATCTTCTTCTACCAATCCATTCTTGCTGTCTACTCCAAACCAGGAGGAAAATCACCTGAGTTTCACCCACGCAATCTCATCACTGAGAACTTGAAGAACTGAACCTGATCCGCTGAAAGTCCATATAAGAAACATAAGAATATGCTCATAAGGTACTATTTGGGCACACAAATGAAGATAATTAAGGAATGCAATCTATGCCAATTTTGCAACCAGTCTAGATCAAAATCAAACTGAAATACCCAAGTCCAAGATATAACTACTCATCACTGAATATTTCGCTTCATGATGTCCCATCAATTGGGAATAAAGTCATACTAAATCTATCTCAAGTATATTACTCTTATTGAGTAAATCATTCAAAATTCACAAAGAACACGGAAAACTCTAATTCAAGACAGAAGTAGCCAATACGGGGCCCATGGGCTATCATTCGAATACTTATGAACTTTAATCCAACCAACATCTAGAAGACCGAATAAGCAAACATAGAGTAGGCTCAATCGGCCTATAGTAAAATCTGAACAAAGGCAAGTCTAAAACAAAAGGTGCATGCAAGATCTATAATACCAAGATAAAATCTCAATACCAAGGCTAAATCACTTGGTCTCAAATATCTAAACCAACACTACAAATGGGTAGGCATAAATGCCCAAATCTATCATAATTTCAAATCGCCATTCCAAGGAATCAAATCCAAAACTGAGCAAATAAGGCTATATCAATGTCAACTATCTCCAATCGACTCTAGTATCCAAATCTGACATATCCAAGATAAATCATACCAAGCCACAGTCGAGACATATCTGAAGAGAAAAATCACAATAGGGATAACCACTGTCCGAAAACACAAGCAACCAACTTTGTATCACCTGGAGGGCACGTAATATAGTCGCAAAATATAAATCATCCAAAAGGATAAATCACTTTCTAAAAATGCATATAACCCACTCCATATCCACTGGAGGGCATGAACTATCCAAGCCTACTCAAAAACTTCCCAAGGTTGAAAACCACACCAATAAAGGCTACTCTCACAACTCAGAGAAATGCAACTTTAGCCGATGACTAATCAATCTAATAGACTACCCTAGCCAGGAATAGCCACAGACATATATCATTGAGGAGAAACACTCCACCAAGCCTCATCAGGCCGACAAACTCTGAAATGGGGATTTACTAGATCCACCCCATAATATTATCATCGAAGAAGAAAAATACCAATCTCGAAGCCAAGGCCAAAGTCAAAAACCACCATCAGAAAATCAGCAAATTGAGATAAAGAATTTCCAACTGCCAACTGATTAAGCGATCACAGGAAAGGCCACCTGCCTCTAACTTTCCAACTCCACTAGACAAAACCATGCCACATCAACAAAATGAGTATCCAATCTCCGCACTAATAACAAGGGTAAACCATCACAAAGGAACCAATCCAATAAACCTAAAAGATAAATCCACAAAATCTTTATATCAAAATCAAAACCGTTATTGAACAACAAAATAGCCATAAATGAAGAACAAACCTCAAACTATTCAATCTCACAAATGGCTTTATCTGAAAAAATAACCAAAGAGAAAACCTTTGCAACCCAAAAGGAAAGTCTAAGGATCTCAGACTCAATAATAGGCAATGTAACTAAAATGCTAACTCTAGGGTCATAATAGAGCCACAAAAGGTCAACATGCCTTTCGATATCACAATATATCCCCGAATCAATCTAATACAGCTAACCAAGAGGAAACATAGTCAACCTTGCCGTGCTAGGGGAAAGAAATCATCAAATTGGGCTACATCTACTCAAGCCACCAAATAATATCACAAGAAAATGAAAGTCTAACTAGATAACACTAGTCTATACAACTACCCAACAAGAATCAATTACATCAAGGAACATTATCAAGTAATATCAATAATTCCCATGCAGTGGTAGCAATAGCAACAATAATATCAATATCAACATACTAGACAGGCGGTACCGAAAATAAACATCAATATCATGTACCACTCAAGGGCCACAACATGAATAATATGCCTAGATAAATAGGACTCGAACCCAAACCACACCCATAGGGGAAACACATCAATATAGAACTACTCCATCCACTACTAAAAGAAATAAACCATGAAACAGTAACATAATCATGAATCTAATAACAAGACACATAATAACAATATCAATTCATCAAGGAATATAATCACCAATGAGCATGAAATCCCCAATACATATAATAAAGATAAAGTTGGGAAATAAAAGCACACCAGTCATGGAGACATCCGCAATCACATGCCTAACGAACATACAAAAATAAATTTGAATGGGTCCAACTCAGATTGACTAACTAAATTATCAACTGAGGCACCACACACACTATCTCTAATTGAAGATGCCACAATATCACGAGGCTGATCTAAATGAGCTGATTGACTAGAAATTCCATGTCGGGGACACTTTCTAGATTAGTAGTTGATCTCTCTGTATTTGTAGCAATTCCTAAAGCATCAATATGGCGGGGACACAAATTGAGCTCAAATGTCTAGATAACTGACACTAAGAAAAATCTCTAGAATTATATGCATCCTTCCGTAATCATAGGCTACCGAGGAATACATGTTAACTTTGTCTAATCAACTATCTCATAGTTTGAAGTACTAACTGCATAGAATGATAGACTGCAAATAAATATGAACTCTACCAGAAGGATCCTTACTCCCAAATATAATACCAATAGCATTATACTGATGGCATTGTGTCTTGCCACGACTTCTATAAACCTTAATACCTATGCTCTCAATGGTCCTCTCATAATTGACAACCTGAGGGAATGAAAACTCAATTGTTATCAAGTTCTCTGAAGCCAAATGGAGTGGCAATGCTAAACTTCTAATGATTTCATGCACCATACCCAACTCAAAAGAAAATAACATAGGAATAAGTCTAAGCCACTCAAGAAATCCAATCTCATATTTGAAAATTGAGAAAGAACCCTGAGGAACACCAATAAATCCAATTCTAGTCTAAGAATTGCTTGATGAATTAAATGTCACCCATGGTTGTAAGGGAGCTACAACATGGCTTGGATTTCCAATGCTGAACCTCAAAGGCTGAAGTAACCATAAGCTCAACTAGAGCCTAAGCTGGCCTAAATCTTTTTTAGCTACCACTGATGATCTTTGATATCCATCTCTGACTCTCTAATTTAATGTTGCATTGAAACTCTAAAAGCGCGTGTTAAAGTCTCATCCACATCTATCAATATTATTACATCGTCCTTCGAGAATAGAATAGAGTAAAGAAGTGTTCGAGGTTCATAAGAATGCCGACACATGACAAGGAATCCAGAATTTAATTTCCTAAAATGTCATTGTAGCCTCCTAAAGATAGGTTATAGACGTATCCGCACCAATCCGCAGGACTCAACTAACACTTAGCTCTTGTACTAACACACCATGAAACCTAGGCTCTAATAGTAATTTGTCACGACCCAATTTCAGAGTCATGATAGCACCTACTATAACCTACCAGTAGGTAAGTTGACACCGTAACCCAAACCTAACATAAAGGGTTACCTTGGGGGAATTATCCAACATGGACCCTATATAAGAACACATTATAATAACAATATTCCACAAACAAAACAACTAACGTTTGAATACAAATCCAAAGACCTAATAGTATAAGTACAAGAGCAACTTTAAATTTGACAATAGAAATTACAACTCAAAGTCTGATAAAATTAAATAGTTTTATACAATTATCTTGAATACAAAAGACAAAGTATAGACAGAAGGAAAAGAGGCCAACTCTAACTCTAAGAGTTCACCTTATATCCTGATGATCAACACGGCACGGGGTCGACTCAATGGCGGAAACTAGAACTCAGGTCTGTACAAAAAAGTTATACAAGTGTAGTATGAGTACCAAAACATGGGTACTCAGTAAGCATCATCGGTCGATTGAGCTAAAATATAATATAAGGATGATATAAAGTAAGATAATACTTAAAGTCAAGGTATAGGATCAAACCCGAATCTTCTTTGATATCACTATATAAAATAACTAAACTACTAGGAAAATAACACATCGTATCATATCAACATATACCACAATCGTCACACAAATGAGTAATCATTTCAGAAACATAAAGCCACAAATATACAATAATAACCATGTATTTAGCATGATCAACACCAACCATCATTAGAATATAAAGCACAATAACTTACCACGATGTCCCATATTAGCGGAAGTACATGCAAAAAAACATAACAAAGAACTCATCATGGTGTCCCATACCATCTAAGATTACACCAAAAGATCAATCCATTAATATATCAAGGCATAACTACACAAGGAACTCACCAAAGCCGCGGGTTTCACATTCCCGCTATGGCCTCTTACCAAGATCTACAATCATTATCAATACTATAATTTAACACAACAAAACTGATATCACCATTGCATAGTTATATAGTTACTTATCTCTATTTCATTGATGAAGTCCAAGTCTAGTCTATAGTAGCTAATCTCCATATCCATGAAGCACTAGTTTACAAGTCTTATAGTTAACTAGTCATCAAATAAGGAAAAGATACAAGTTACCAACACTATTATTTATTCACCTATCTCAAGGCCATCTTATAGTTAGCATCCTCATTATATAAGTCGTCAATTAAGACACCACGGCATCACATAGATGTCGACTTAACAATTGATCATACAATACTAAGACCAATATCATTAGGCATGTTACAACCTTATGGACTAGTTTCCACATTTTAACCAAGTAAGGTCCACCAACTAGTTTACTAGGCTTTTAGCCCACAAATCATAGTCATTTATTAGAGACAACTAGTTATCACACAAGACACTTTATTAGGAGAAATTTCATAACATGACCATTTATCCAAATCAAGTAGATTTACTAGGTGAGCCCTTAGTTTTACAAAAGATTACAAATATCAATTATCCTTAACTTAATACACGGCATAATCCACTTCTAGTAACTAATTAGAATTAATACGGGTCACACCTCTTAACTAGTTATTGGTGATGAAGAATGATTAATAATCTACCAAGGAAGGCATCATGTCCCAAGTACACAAACAGGTTTAGCCATAGGACATAACCCCACATACGTCCATATATTGATTGACTAATGTTATAGCAATATTTATAGACTGAATGGTAGTCCATAGAGAAAGTGGTTAGATATGATAATTATTTATTTAAATAGGAAAAAAGCTCATAATAGATAGTTATGGTTGTTGCAGAAATCATTTTTAGGTTGTGAATGAAAAGAGGCAGATTACAATAAGTTATGAGTAGAGATTCATTGGTGTTTATGGAATTTTGAAGGCAGTTGTAATGCCTGCATGGGTAAGTAGATATGATGTGAGAAGGTATAATATGCAAATAGATCGTATGGGTTATGTTATAATATTAAGATCAACTATCCTCATTATGTGACTTTACCCCCTTGATTCTCCTTGTTATGTGATTTTACCCCCTTTATTCTCTTTACTCTAGTATTGGTAAACTAGTACAACCTGTGAGAAGGTGTGTAATAGATTCTAAGGTGAAGTAGTAATATTGTGGAGAAGATGATCTTCCAGGCCGTAGTTAAGTGAAATAAGAGAATTAGGTTGATTACTCTATTCGGCGGATTAGTATATTGTACAGGATATTCCATTGGTGGTACATGATTGATGTAGACTATAGGCTTAAACTTTAGATATGGATTGTGGTGGTAAGAATAGTAGCTTACAATTAATGAGGCATATTTTGTAGGAATGAATTAGTAGGCTTGATATAACGTGTGAAAGAGCCTAGGTTGATAACTTATGAAAAGTTTAAGTGATAAATTATGATGTATATGTGTACATGAGGGCAAGTGTTAAAACGATGAATTTCGACTGAGTTATTAGGTAGATAAGAGTGTTAGGTTTATAAGAATAAGTTGAACCTCGATGTATGTGGTTAGAAAGGTTTTATGTGTATAAATGCCATGTTTACCTAGTTCATGTTCTTGAATTTCTTAGTATGGAGAAGACTAGAGAGATACTATATGGTATTCTTTATAACTGAATTGGTAGAAACATAGATAGATGATATGAGCTCTTGATCTAGTTTTAAAACATTTTTAAGTGGTAAGGGTATGCAATTAGAGGATTAATTCTAGTATGTTAAGTAGTGGATAATTGATTATTTGTGATAAGGAGTGTTCATATATATGCTTATGAGATAATGAGTTGTAGGGTAATGGCTATAGAGGCTAGCGAAGGTTAAGAGTAGCATTCCTAGAAAGCAATGCCTTCAAAGTATTGTTTATCATGGGGAGTTTAGCATTTATGTGTATGGTGATAACCCCCTTTTTTGTTGAAAGTTGTGGCTATAGATTTTTTGTGAGGTTATGTCCACGAGTCTAGGACTATGAATTTGGTCTAAGGGGAAGATGGTGGACTAAGGTAGTTCTTGAATTTTCTCATGGTGTCAAATTTCAGGGAAGATTCATGATAAATCTATTCCTATTCAAGCAAACTCCTCCTACTTTAATTTAAGAGGATATTCTACTAATGTCTTATGTATTTAAGTCAAGCCTGTGCCTAAGGTCTGAATTATGTATGTATTTTATGTCTATGTTCCGACCTCCAAACTACAAGTAATAATGTCCCTCAGTAATCCAATCATTCAAGTATTCAAGATCTATGTTATGATGTTCATAATCCATAAATCTATGCCTCATATCTTGGGAATTTATTGAAGGGACCCTCAAAGACAAATATGATGTTGTCACCAAGTTTTCCCTTGCATATGCCAAATCTTACACTGCAAGAATAGATAGCCTCAAAATGCCTACTGGCTAAATTTCAACAATTTGAGGGCAAAGGTACCCCAAAAAAACATATTGCACACTTTGTCCAGACATGTAATAATGCTGGAACTTACGATGACTATCTTGTCAAATAGTTTGTTCTTTCCCTAAAGGAAAATGCCTTTGATTGGTATACGAACCTCGAGCCTAATTCCATTGATAGTTGGGAGCAATTGGAGCACTAGTTCCTAAATCGATTTTATAGCACAAGGCGTACAGTGAGTGTGATAGAGCTCACAAATACTCGGCAAAGAAAGGATGAGCCAGTCATTGACTTCATTAATTGATGGAAAAATGCAATTCTAAACTGCAAAGATAAGCTCAGTGACGCTTCTGCAATAGAGATGTTCGTCCAATGAATGCACTGGGGACTTCTCTATATCTTACAAGGAATTAAACCAAAATCCTTTGAAGAGTTAGCTACTCGTGCTCACGACATGGAGTTGAGCATGTCTTCTACTGGAAAGGAAGGAGCGCTTATTCATGACCCTAGAAGGGGAAAAGAAAAGCAGGAACCCAAAAGATGGGGCAAGTTTGTTCCCAAAAATGAAAACAAGGAGTCCATGAATGTTGATATTTCTCCTGTGAAGGTCACCACAAAGGTAAGCAAGAAGCAAAGTGTAAAGAAGACTTATGGAGCATGTCCAAATCAAAAACTTTAAAGGATATGCAAGAAAAGGAATATCCCTTCCTTGATTCTAATGTTTTGAGATTTTTGATGAACTCCTTGAGCATAATCTTATTGAAATCCCAGAGATGAAGCGTCCCAACGAAGCTGGAAGGACCAATGACCCTAATTATTGCAAATATCATAGGCTCGTAAGTCATTTCCTGGAAAAGTGCTTTGTATTTAAAGATAAAGTCATGCAACTAGCAAAAGAGAAGAAGATCTTCTTCGACAATGAGACGGCCAGTTCTCATCAAATCTCTATTAATTTTGGCTCACTCGACCAAGTCCAAATATGTATCAAAGAGCATAATAAGAAAATATTAGATCTTGACATGTCTTCAGTTGACGAAGGCAATGATGAAGGTTGGACTCTGGTGACGAGGCACAGACACAGGAGGATGAGCCTGCAAAAGAAGTCATCAAAGAAGTCAACCAAAAGGAGAATGGTAAGGAAACCAAGGAAACAGAAGTTGGTTGAATTCCCAAAGAAGATGAGGGTGACTGAGCTTCACCACCAAAAACCTCGACGTTCGGTGACTTTAGAGGAATTCGTACCAAGTTGGTTTTGTGTAAAGACTGCCCAAGTCAACCTTGAGGTGTTTTTTTTAATACCACCAAAGAGGGGGAAAAGGGTGAGAATCTACCCATAGAGGTTCCTTCACCTTTTGGAAAGTTTGCTGAAATATTTAGTGAAGAGGCACATGTGTGTGATACAAAAATCACATTCATAAATAACAATCTTCTTCTTGGTGAGGCCCTACATAACCGTCCCTTATACATGGTAGGTCAAATTCTAGGAAAGAAGATCAATAGAATCTTGATAGGTGAGGGGTCTAAAGTCAACATCCTGCCTATCCGCACGACGAAAAAACTTGGCATCGCTACTAGTGAACTGGACGAAAGCCGTATAATGATCCAAGGCTTCAATCAAGAGGGGCATAGGGTCATGGGTTGTACCAAGTTGGGGATTCCTATAGATCGATGCCAAAACTTCATATAATATATTGCTTGGGAGGCCTTGGGTGCACGGTAAAAAAATTATCTCGTCCTCTTACTATCAATGCTTGAAGTACCTCGAAGGTGGAGTGGAAAGAAAGATTGTTGCCGATGACAAGCCATTTACTGAAGCTGAGTCACATTTTGCCAATGCCAAATTCTAGTTAAAAAAGCATGGTGTGGATGAGAAAGGGGTTGAAGATGTCACCAAGACCAAGTGTGATGATCTTGCATCTAAGAAGGTCGCGGTGATTTTCAAAAAAGTCACCACCAAGAAGCCTTTCTCCACTTCAAATAAAGAAGGTGTTGCTTCTACAAAAAAAAAAGGCAACTCACATTTTTCGTTACATACCAAAGGTAAGGAAAGAAAAAAATCACCCATCGGATTCCCAAAATAATGTGCTAAAGGGGCTAACTTTACCTATTAGGAAGATTGACGCAATAAATCCATCCTCAAGGCCACTTGGGGAAACTTTGGCTCAAAATCCGCCACAAAATATGGCCCTCCCTACAAAGAATACAAAAGAGGGCTTTGATCCAAATGCATAAAAGCTATTTGTAAAGGCTGGAAACAATCCAAATGAGCCATCAAGGTTGGGAAAACTTCTATTGGAAAGTACGACCAGGCAGGCACGTGAAGGCCTAGGATATACGCAGCTACCTCTAATTCGCATATCTATAAGAAGACCAGTTAGCAACTACATCACTGTAGAAGAAGAGTCTACTGTATCCAATAAAAGGGTTTCTGTCTTTGACCAACTTGGAGAATCAACTGCAAAAACTTCTTTTTTCAAAAGGTTAGGACTTCTAAATAAGAGGAAAAGCAACAAGTGTAAGAGGAGTCGTTAAAGCAAGATGATGCACTCTTCACTTAAAATACAAAAAGATTTCCAAAGTTTGATTCCTTTTAGAGTGAAGCGACAGACGAAACTGGTAGTTTCATACAATGAGATTCTAAAAGCAAAACTTCATACTATGTATTATACCAAGAAACTCAAAGAAGATGAAGAGAGTTTTGTCTCCTCATATCATATTATGACCCAAAACGAGAAAGATATCTCATCTCAAATGAAGGTTGACGAAGAGATAGAAGATGCTTTTTGGTGTCACCACATATCCATCAATGATGATGATCCTCAAGAGGAGAAAGATGTTGAAGATGCTTCATTTCAACTTGAAGAAGGAGTAAACGCCACAATAGATCCCCTAAATAAAGTTAATCTTAGAACTAATAAAGACCCAAGACTAACTTACCAGAGTGCATTTCTAGAAATAGAGGAGGAAGTCTCTTTTATGGACATACTCAAAGAATATATGGATGTCTTCACTTAAAGCTCTAAGGAAATGCCTGGCTTAGATCCGAAAGTAGCAGTCCATCAGTTGGCAGTCAAGAAATTTGGTTCCTTTGATTGAAAATAAAGTTAACAAACTCATTGAAGTGGGCTTTATTCGTGAAGTCATATATCCCGCATGGATTTTAAGTATTGTTTCAGTACGGAAGAAGAATGGCCAAATTTGAGTTTATGTCAACTTTTGAGATCTCAACAACGCATGCCCTAAGGATGATTTTTCAATTCCCATACCAGAGTTGATGATTGATGCCACCACTGGTTATGACGTAATTTCCTTCATGGATGGTTCATTCGGCACCTACCAAATCCACATGACGCCAAAAGATAAAGATCTCACTGCATTTCGTATGCCTAAAGGTATTTATTGCTACAAGGTGATGCCTTTTGGTTTAAATAACACTGGCGCCACTTATCAAAGGGATATGTAGAACATCTTTGACGGCCTACTTTAATAAAAATGTTGAATGCTACGTGGATGATCTAGTGGTAAATTCAAGAAAGTGAGATGACCATTTAAAAGACCTAAGAATGGTATTCGAGTTACTTCAAAGATTTAACTTAGGATGAATCCGTTGAAGTGTGCTTTTGGAGTTACTTCCAGAAAGGTTTTTGGATTCATTGTGCGACACTGACGAATTAAAATTGATCAAGCCAAGTTCGATGCAATTTTGAAGATGCCTGAGCCTCGAAACATTCATGAGCTAAAAAGCCTTCAAGGAAGGTTAGCATATTTAAGGAGGCTCATCTCAAACTTGGCCGGACAATGTCAACCATTTAGTCGTCTCATGAAGAAAGATGCTCCTTTCAAATGGGACCAAGTTTGTTGTAATGCCTTTGAGAGTATCAAATCATACTTAATGAAAGCCACTGGTTCTTGCGGTGCCCATACCTAAAAAGCCATTGATACTCTACATCGTGGCATAAGAAAGGTCAGTTAAAGCACTACTGGCTTAAGAAAATAGTGAAGGCAAAGAAAACTCTCTTTACTATCTGAGCAGAATAATGACACCAAATGAGCTAAAGTATTCCCCAATTGAGAAGTTTTGTTTGCCATTAGCCTTCTCAATTCAAAAGATGAAGAACTACTTTCAGGCTCATGTTGTTCAGCTTATCTATAGGGTAAATCCTATCAAGTTTGTAATGTTAAAACCAGTCCTTAGTGACCAACTTGTAAGATGATACCTTTAATTTCAACAGTTTGAGATTGTGTATGTTCCCCAAAAGGCTATAAAGGGACAAGGTTTGGCTAACTTCTTGGCAAAATGCCTGATACCAGATGATTGGGAATTGAGAGATGAACTTCTTGATGAAGATGCAATGGTTATTGAAGCTATACCCCTATGGAAAATATACTTTGATGGTGCTACACATCGAGATAGAGTTGGTGCCGGTATGGTGTTCGTCACTTCACGAGAAGAGGTCATCCCATACTCTTTTACACTTACAAACCATTTCTCTAATAATGTCACTGAATATCAAGATTTAATACTTGGACTTGAGATAGCAGTTGACATGAAACAACTATAATTACAAGTGTTTAGTGACTCCCAACTAGTGATCAAGCAGCTTTTGGGAAGCTATGAAGTCAGAAAGCCTGAGCTACGACCATATCATGATTATGCACAGAAGTTACTAGGGTGGCTTGGAGAAGTAACCCTCCAACATGTGCCAAGGAGAGAAAATAATCAAGCTGATGCCCTAGCTGCTTTGACCTCAGCCCTGACCCTTCCAAATCAAACACAAGTTACTATCCGCAAAGAATGGGTAGTACTGCCATCCAATGAAGATGTAGAAAATAAGGTTGAATACCTAGTTGCCATGTCTGAAGCTGTAGAAGAAGATTGGCGACAACCTATCATAGATTACTTATGTTATGGGATACTTCCAGAAGATCCAAAGAGAAAGACTGATATTTGTCATCATTCACCTCTCTTCCTCTACTACAAAGAAATAGTATACAGAAGATCATTTGAAGGATTACTCTTACAGTGTTTGGGAGAGGAAGAAGCAATTCAAGCTTTGCAAGAAACACGCTCGGGAGTTTGTGGATCATATCAGTCTAGACCGAAGCTTTATTTTCACATTAAAAGGATAGGATATTATTGGCCAACAATGGTGAAAGATTGCTTGGACTATGCTAGATGATGCAAACCTTGCCAATTCTATCCAAATTTCATATATCAACCTCCAGAGGTACTACACCCAACTGTAGCATCTTGGTTATTCAATTCTTGGGGAATGGATGTTGTTGGCCCACTACTAAATATTTTGGTAGACACTTATACATCTTGGCCGCGACAGATTACTTCTCAAAGTGGGCTAAAGCTGTTGCTCTCAAGGAAGTAAAGAAAGAAAATGTTGTGAACTTCATCTAAGTAAATATCATTTACCGTTTTGGGATTCCTCAGTACATTATAACTGATAATGGAAATCCATTTGACAACAAGATGATGAACAAAATCTTTGATCTCTTTAGTTTTAAGTAACACAAGTTTTCTATGTACCACATTGTCGCTAATGGTCTAGCTGAAGCATTCAATAAGACTTTATGCAACTTGTTGAAGAAAGTTGTCTCCAAATCCAAACGAGACTGGCATAAGAAAATGGAAGAAGTTTTATAGGAGTATAGGACAACTTACCGTACACCGACGCAAGCAACCCCATACTCACTTACTTTTGGAGTTCAAGAAGTCCTGCCACTTGAGCATCAAATACCTTCTTTGAGACTGGCTATTCAAGAAGGGCTCACCGATGAAGAAAATGCTAGATTGCATCTTACGGAGTTAGAAGCTCCTGATGAGAAGAGGTTAGAGTCTCAACAAAATATTAAATATTATCAAGCCTGTCTATCTCGTTCTTTCAATAAAAGGGTTTGCTTGAGGTGCTTCCAAGTTGTAGATCAAGTCCTTGCAGTAAGAAGGCCCATTATAACTTCTTGTAAGTCTGGGGGCAAATTCACCCCAAAGTGGGATGGACAATATGTCGTACAAGAGGGATATTCAAATGGTGCTTACAAGCTTGTCGATGCAGACGGCATGAGGATTGGTCCCATCAACACTAAGTTCTTGAAGAAGTACGATCCTTGAAGGAAGATGTACGCTCCTTAAGGCATGAGTATAAACTGTATATCTACTCCTGCCCACAAGATTATATAATGTGTACGGCTAAAAAATAAATAAATAAGTCTTCTAGGTTAAAAACCTCAAAAGAAACGGCCTAGGCAAAACTTAGGATAGAAAAAAATACTCACCCAGAACTACGTTGTGACTTGATCCTCTTTACTAAGGTACGTAGTCGCTTGGAATTTTATTCTAAGTTCAGGGTCAAAAAAAATATGTTCCTACAATATCCGTCATACGAACGTCAAGTATGAAACTATTCTAATTAAATTTTGGACTTACTCCAAATATTTGTGACTCAATGAAGGCAACCCATCAAAAGGAAATGATGTTTTTTCTATAGGATTTGGTATACCTAAAGCCTACAATTGAGGCATAGATCTAGCACACGTGCAATTATCAATTATGACGTCAAAAACTTTAATCCTTCAGGCTTTCAAAATAAAGTTTCAAGTCCAACTCGATTGTGAGACAAAGACGGAAAGCCAATAAGCAACAAGTTTCGGAGAGAAAAGCCAAAACTTAATATGACAACAGCAATGCATCAAAATAAGAAAGCAATTATTCGAGTTACAATTCAAAAGAAATATTAAGAATGTGCAATATAAAGAAAAAGAGTTTCCATTATAACTAATAGATTCAACTACTCAATAAAAAGAGTAAAAGAAAGCAACAAAAAGGTTTGAAGAAAGACATCTCCCAAGGCTAATCTAAGTATAGCTTATAATTGACTAAATCTTATAAAGCAGCCTCTAAGACTTTCTTTTTCTTCTCCACGACCTTTGAATATTTTTCCGTAGCAAGGGGGATATCAGAACCCTTGGAAAACTCTTCTTCAGCTGCAGAAACTTTGGATTCCATCTCTGTAGCTTCTTGCTTGGCAGCATCTCGGCGAGCTTTCAACTTCTTCACCTTCTTTCTCGCCCTCTCAAGATATTTGTAGATGATAGAAAATTCTTTAGATTTCTTATCCCTCTACCTCAATACAAGATCAAGATGTTCTTTGGCTTTCAAATATAGCCCTGACTTTTTAATTATTGTGGTTTTATCAACAAAGACGGATCGTGCTTGGTCATAGGAAGTCGCAAGTCCAAAAAAAGAGCCCAATATATTTTGCAAAGGAGAAATATATGCCCCCATCCCACTCATGTCATTGAGTATGAATTCGACATCATCTTGGATAGAAGAAGCACGATTCGGAGTAAGGCTTGTAAGTTTGGTATGAATACTATCCCAAGCCTTCATGATAAATTCTTTTT